>NC_056436.1:64868223-64966170 GCF_018296145.1 Oncorhynchus tshawytscha | reverse complement strand
AACCACTCCAAAGATAATCAGTGCTCTGGTCCAGCTCTTCTCTCGTGTAGGAATCCCAGATGAAATCCTGACGGACCAAGGGACAAACTTCACCTCGCGACTGATGGTTCAACTCCACCGACAGCTGGGCATTAAAGGCTTGAGGACTACTCCCTACCATCCCCAAACGGATGGGCTCGTAGAGAGATTCAATCAAACGCTCAAGAACATGCTGAGGAAGTTTGTGGCTGACACTGGTAAAGACTGGGATAAGTGGTTACCCTTTCTGCTTTTTGCTTACAGGGAGGTGCCTCAGGCATCGACAGGTTTCTCGCCATTCGAACTCCTCTATGGATGGCCAGTGCAAGGACCACTGGACCTGCTGAAGAAGTGCTGGGAAGGTTCCCCAGTAGCTACCTCAGGACAGGGGATTGTCCAGTATGTCCTCCAGATGCGAGACAGGTTGGAACGGTACCGAGAGGAAGCTAGAGCAAACCTTCAGCAAGCCCAGAAGGCCCAGAAGAGAGGCTATGACCAGCACACTCGCCACAGAGAGTTTGAGCCAGGACAGAAAGTCCTGCTCCTCCTTCCCTCGTCTACCAGCAAGCTCCTTGCGCAATGGCAAGGACCGTACCTAATCGGGAGGAAGATGGGCCCAGTGACCTACGAGGTGCTGCACCCGGACAAGGGTAAGAAGAAGCAAACCTACCATGTGAACCTTCTCAAGGCCTGGGAGGAGAAAGAGGAACTCTCCAAAGGAAAGTCCTTTCTGGTCCGCAGAGTAGAAGAGGATGAGTCGGATGGTGTCACAGAGGCATGGAAAGAACGAGCAGAAGTCATACTGGCTCACCTGGAAGAAGACAAGCAAGATGAGCTGAAGCAGCTGTTTGGTAAGTATCCGGCCCTCTTCAGTCAGAGACCAGGAAGAACCAAAGTCCTGGAACACGTCATTCGTTTGAAACCTGGCCAGAACCCTGTCCGCCAGCATCCTTACCGTGTGCCTGAGAGGCTGGTGGTAGCCCTCAAGGAAGAGGTCCACACCATGATAGAGATGGATGTTGTCGAGCCATCTTCAAGTGAATGGAGCAGCCCTATTGTCATTGTCCCAAAGAAGGATGGCTCTTTGCGCGTCTGCATGGACTTCCGTAAGGTGAATGCCATCTCCCAGTTTGATGCCTATCCCATGCCCCGCATTGACGACTTACTGGAGAGAATAGGTAGAGCTCATTACATCACCACATTGGATCTCTGCAAAGGGTACTGGCAGGTGCCCCTGGATGAACAATCCAAGGCCTACACTGCATTCCGGACACCAATGGGCCTGTTCCAGTTCAAGGTCATGCCGTTTGGCCTTCATGGGGCCCCTGCGACTTTCCAGAGGCTGATGAACAAGGTCCTCCAGGACTGTGACGATTACTGTGCTGCTTACTTGGACGACGTGGTGATCTACAGCCACTCCTGGGAAGAGCACATACAGCATCTTAGCAGCGTCCTGGGGAAGATCCATGAAGCAGGCCTCACGCTTAACCTCCTGAAGTGTGAGTGGGCGAAACAGGAGACAAAGTACCTGGGTTACCAGCTGGGTAAGGGTGAAGTTCGGCCTCAGGTGGAGAAAGTGGAGTCCATCAGGAATAGCCCTCAACCCAGAACCAAGACACAGGTGAAGTCCTTCCTAGGTCTGGCAGGGTGGTACCGGAGATTCATTCCACAGTTTTCGACCATCGCTGTCCCTCTGACCAACCTCACTTCGAAGGGGGCCAGCAACCCTTTGAAGTGGACTGAGGAGTGTGAGGAAGCCTTCATGACACTGAAAAAACGACTGTGCTCATTCCCTGTTCTCCAGACCCCTGATTTTAAGAAGAGATTTCTCGTGCAGGTGGACGCTTCGGCTGTAGGAATTGGAGCTGTACTGGCCCAAGGGGAGCCAAGAGAAGAGCTTCCTGTGCTGTACCTGAGTCGGAAGCTGTTGCCCAGGGAAACCAGGTATTCTACAATCGAAAAGGAGTGCCTGGCTATAAAGTGGGCCCTAGATAGCCTCCGTTACTACCTTCTTGGGAGAGAATTTGACCTGCACACGGACCACAGAGCACTGACCTGGATCCAGACCATGAAGGACCGGAATTCTCGTGTGACCAGGTGGTATCTGGAGCTCCAGCCCTTCAGGTTCTGTGTCCGTCACAAGGCAGGAAAAGAGAACGTTACTGCGGACTACCTATCAAGGCTCCCGAACATGGTCGCTTCAGGAGAGGAGGAAGGTAATGTGACGTAGAAGTCCGTCACTGGCCGCGGGCAGCATTTGGTTCTTTAACGCACACACATATTCATCACTCCTCCCTGCGCCATTATACCATAAGTTAACAATGTGGGTCGACACACAATTTAACTTCTGTCTTGGTGCATGCATTTCACACTTGTCAATGTTCATATTTGAGAGATACAATAATTATTATACTTATCAATGTTGTGGATGAGCGTATTGTTTGTTTGTTCTGTTCCTCTCTCTCCATCTCTGTAGCTTCTGGGTATGCTGGAAAAGGACCCGAGCTAAGGGAATTGGGTTGGCTTTATGGTGCCTGTCCCAAATGGCTCATTAATGCATATGGGCATATTGAAAGATATTGTCAGTAATGAGGTAATGTTGTAAATGTTATGTTGTGATATTGTTTAAAACCGTGTTGCAATGTATATCCTTTAGTATGTTTAGTTTATGGAAAATGTAGGTTTGTATTGTTAATTGATTAATTAATTAGGGTTAATTGTTCTGAGGGGAGGGGCTAGCCCTACAAAAGGAGCCTCTCTCCAGTCTCTAAGGGGGATTTTTTGGATTGAGCTGTGGATGGGGCAGCATTGTTGTTAAGCTGTCCCATAAGGTAGACGTTGATGGCAGTACTGTTATTTTCTGTTCCGGAATCACTTGTAAATAAACACCTTTGCACAGAAGAACTTTTGCGGTTCCGCCATCTTTTTATTTTTATAGAGGTTAGGTTATCCAGTTTAGCCATCTGGCCTACTCTACGTGACACAGAGGAAAGAGGAAGAGCCTCAGAGTTTCACTTCTTAATTTAAACAGCCAGGCTGGCTACATGTCTTTTGTGTGATTATATCAGTGAAGAAGCAAAATGTGTTAAGTGAGGCTACTTTTAAGTGTGATGAAGATATGTTGGCACCTGAGAACATAACACCTCATTTGTTGTGTCAGGGCAGTGGTCAGCTCTCACACACTGCTGTCCAACACTGACATGAGGACACTACATTCTACGCAATTAGTGGGCTCTTTCACTCCATTTTAGAATGTTATCATTTGAAAAAGAAATGAACAAGTTAGAGAGAGAGATAGAAAGACAGGAATTTGAGAGGAGGAGATGTGAGAGAAATAAGAAGTGAAAAAGAGAGGACCAGCAGTGTTTCCCTAAACGTGGTTTGTGACTGGTGTTTTTGACAGGCTGCAACTGATTCCTTTTGGGTTACAGCTGTTGGCTAGACACAATAACATGACTTTATAATGGACTGGATATATGTTATATACTATAATGGATATAGCACTTTGTGCGGGCTCAAACCTTGTTGAATTGGGTTTCTTATTGGATGCAAAAAAAGATGTGCTTTAGAAAACAGTTTGAACCATTCTGCCATTGAGGATAGAATGAAAATTATAACGTTCTCAACAGAACCTCTTTCATAATTTCACTTATGGACCTTGTGACCAATATGATCATTTTACAAGTAAAATCATTAACAAACCTGTTTTGTAATGAATGACTGTTTATCACTGATTTTAGTCATAAAATGGAGATACAATTCTAATATATATAAGATACTGTATAAATGATTTTGCTTACAACAAGACAGTCCCACTACCATCATTAGAAGACCGTACACAGCATGCATGTTGATTCATCTGTCACAACAAAGGCCTACGTCTTAGTATTTCCTGCAACCATTGACTCACAATGGGGGTCTCCACTTTGAATGACAAAAAAAATGGACTCAGAATATTAGTCAAACTGTCACTAAAGCTGCTTTGTATTGTTTAGCTGTGTGCTGCTTTGTATTGTTTAGCTGTGTTCTGCTTTGTATTGTTTAGCTGTGTGCTGCTTTGTATTGTTTAGCTGTGTGCTGCTTTGTATTGTTTAGCTGTGTTCTGCTTTGTATTTTTTAGCTGTGTGCTGCTTTGTATTGTTTAGCTGTGTTCTGCTTTGTATTGTTTAGCTGTGTTCTGCTTTGTATTGTTTAGCTGTGTTCTGCTTTGTATTGTTTAGCTGTGTGCTGCTTTGTATTGTTTAGCTGTGTTCTGCTTTGTATTGTTTAGCTGTGTTCTGCTTTGTATTGTTTAGCTGTGTTCTGCTTTGTATTGTTTAGCTGTGTGCTGCTTTGTATTGTTTAGCTGTGTTCTGCTTTGTATTGTTTAGCTGTGTTCTGCTTTGTATTGTTTAGCTGTGTTCTGCTTTGTATTGTTTAGCTGTGTTCTGCTTTGTATTGTTTAGCTGTGTTCTGCTTTGTATTGTTTAGCTGTGTGCTGCTTTGTATTGTTTAGCTGTGTGCTGCTTTGTATTGTTTAGCTGTGTTCTGCTTTCATTTCATTGAGCATCTGTAATGTGTCCCTTTAGAACATTTAGAAAGATACAATAGAGACAGGGTGTACTGAAAGATATTATATATAGCATATTAAAGCCGGGTTGTCTACACGTCTCAAGATCACTTTAGCCCATCATTGTAGGAAGTAGGAGACCTCAGAACTGATGACTTGAGATGTAGCCTATGACATTGTGATGTTTGACTGACGACACTTCAGCATTGGCTCTTCATGAAGGGAAGTGCTACAGTCTGTGTGATAACATTTCCTTCAGTGGACCCATAGAAAAGTCAGAATCCCTGCACATTGTTGCGGAATAGAAAGCCGACTCTAGATTTGATTTTAGATTGGAGATGTTTGATATGAGTCTGGAAGGAGAGTTAACAGTCTAGCCAGACACCTAGGTACTTATAGATGTCCACATATTCTAGGTCGGAACCATCAAGGGTGGTGATGCTAGTCGGGCGTGCGGGTGCAGGCAGCAAACGGTTGAAAAGCATGCATTTGGTTTTACTAGCGTTTAAGAGCAGTTGGAGGCCACGGAAGGAGTGTTGTATGGCATTGAAGCTTGTTTGGAGGTTAGATAGCACAGTGTCCAAGGAAGGGCCAGAAGTATACAGAAGTTAATGAGGAAGGATGTCCAAAATGTTTCAAAAGTAGTAGATAATGAGGTTCAACATGTTTTCTAAAAGCAGCTTGCTTTTATTTCTATGCATTCAAAATCACACAAATACATCTAATTAAAACACAAAGCTACAGAAATAAACAATGTGCTTCAGTTCAAACTTCACTTAGTTTGTTGTGCTTTAAACAAAAAGAGGTAGATAATATGAAATGAGGTCTGTTTAAATAGTATTAGATCATGAGAAAGGAGGTCCAGAATGAGGTCATATACACCTCTCTTTATCTCTCTCTCTCTCTCTAAAATGTTTGTTTTCATTGGATTTAAAAAAAGGATTATCTCTATTTGAATTCTTTCTATATAGAATAGGCTACTTTATTGAAAATAGGTTGAAAACAAACAAGCAATTCCTTTTAATTGCTTTTTATAAAAAATAATTGCTTTTTCACCTAAATTAATACATGTTCAGAACACAAATGCAGCTGACAGTACTATCTTGTTTCTGGGGGTATACATTCTCTTTCTGACATAGTATTTATGATAGTCATTATGGTATTGCCCTGTATTGCCCTGTAGTGGTATAAAGATGGTCCAGTCTGTTTGTGGTGTATAGTCAACTCCTCTCTGTGTTTATCCTTTGCCATTCCAAATATCTCATTTAGAGTTAAAGTTACTTAGAAACAGTTATTAAAGTATCACTCCACAGTGAACCAATCAAAAACAAAAATCACAGTCAGGTCTGAAAGGTCGGTGGCCCGACAATGATAGCAGTGCAATGACAGAAGAGGTGGCTACAGAGCATATACAGAATGGAACCAGGCAAACATATAGAGGCATCATCCCTTCATTAACAATAGCATCCAGGGGAACATATCTGACCTGCCGTAACATTTTCTGTGGCCCTCAACGGTAATTCAGTTCACAAACAAAAGGTCTATTAAAACACAACTTGATTTTTAATGGAATAAATGTATTTCCACATCAGTGCTGCAGGTGGCTACCGGTGGTTAGAGCATTGGGTCAGTAACCGAAAGGTTGCTAGATTGATTCCTCGCATTCTGCCCCTGAACAAGGCAGTTAACCCACTGTTCCTAGGTCATTGTAAATAAGAGTTTGTTCTTAACTGACTTGCCTAGTTATATAAAATTAGAACGCTCACAGTCAACACAGTGGTGTAATGTTTTGGGGTATCTGTACTTTACTATTTATATTTCTGACAACAAGAAAATACTTCTTACTCCATACTTTTCCCCAAATGTACTCATTACATTTTGAATGCTTAGCTAGACAGGAAAATGGTCCAATTCACACACTTAACAAGACAACATCCCTAGTCATCCCTACTGCCTCTGATCTGGCAGACTCACTAAACACAAATGCTTCATTTGGAAATGATGTCTGATTGTTGGAGACAATCTTTTAAAAATGAAGGAAAAGAAAATGGTGCTGTCTGGTTTGCTTAATATAAGGAATAGGAAATTATTCATACTTTTGATACTTCAGTATATTTTTGCAATTACATTTACAGGATATTTAAAGCCAAATACTTAGACTTTTACTCAAGTAGTATTTTGCTGGGTGACTTTCACTTTTATTGAGTCATTTTCTATGAAGGTATTTTACATTTACTCAAGTGTGACAATTTGGTACTTTTTCCACCACGGAGTGAACACATGACCTGTGTGGTGTAACAGTGTTTCTCAACCTTTCTTGCACCAGGGATGGTTGTTCCTCCTTGGAGGAGTGCATTAAGTTCATCTAGCAGTTGAGCACTGATTGAGTTGGTGTCAGGGAAACACTGCGCACCGGCGCAGTGGAAGGCTCCGGCCATGGAGCAGGACTGAACGCCGTGCCCGAACTGAGCACCGGCGCAGAGGAATGCTCCGGCCATGGAGCGGGACTGGACGCCGTGCCCGAACTGAGCACCGGCGCAGAGGAAGGCTCCGGCCATGGAGCGGGACTGGACGCCGTGCCCAAACTGAGCACCGGCGCAGAGGAATGCTCCGGCCATGGAGCGGGACTGGATGCCGTGCCCGAACTGAGCACCGGCGCAGAGGAAGGCTCCGGCCATGGAGCGGGACTGGATGCCGTGGCCGGACTGGGCACCGGCGCAGTGGAAGGCTCCGGCCATGGCACCGACGCAGGAAGCAGTGGACCGTGGACCGTCACTGGAAGCTGTGGACCGTGAACCGTCGCTGGATGCTCTGGACTGTGAACAGTCGCTGGAAGCTCTGGACTGTGAACCGTCGCTGGAATCTCTGGACTGTGAACAGTCGCTGGATGCTCTGGACTGTGAACAGTCGCTGGAAACTCTGGACTGTGAACCGTCGCTGGATGCTCTGGACTGTGAACAGTCGCTGGATGCTCTGGACTGTGAACAGTCGCTGGAAGCTCTGGACTGTGAACAGTCGCTGGAAGCTCTGGACTGTGAACCGTCGCTGGATGCTCTGGACTGTGAACAGTCGCTGGATGCTCTGGACTGTGAACAGTCGCTGGAAGCTCTGGACTGTGAACCGTCGCTGGAATCTCTGGACTGTGAACAGTCGCTGGATGCTCTGGACTGTGAACAGTCACTGGAAGCTCTGGACTGTGAACCGTCGCTGGAATCTCTGGACTGTGAACAGTCGCTGGATGCTCTGGACTGTGAACAGTCGCTGGAAGCTCTGGACTGTGAACCGTCGCTGGATGCTCTGGACTGTGAACAGTCGCTGGAAGCTCTGGACTGTGAACAGTCGCTGGAAGCTCTGGACTGTGAACCGTCGCTGGAATCTCTGGACTGTGAACCGTTGCTGGAGGTTCCGGGCTGTAGACCGTCACTGGAGTCTCCGGACCGTGGACCGTCTGTGGAGGCTCCAGACCGTAGACCGTCGATTGGAGACTCCGGACTGTACACACGCACCGGTGGACGAGTGCGGGGAGCCGGCACTGGACGTACCGGGCTGTGGAGGCGCACTGGAGGCCTAGTGTGGGGAGCCGGCACCAGACATACTGGGCTTGGGAAGCGCACTGGCGGCCTGGTGCGGGGAGATGGCACAGGACGTACCAGGCTGGGAAGGCGCACTGTAGGCCTGGTGCATGGAGCCGGCACAGGTTGCAATGGAGTGGTGACACGCTCTTTGGGGCGATTGCGGGGAGCCGGCACA
Organism: Oncorhynchus tshawytscha; assembly: GCF_018296145.1. NCBI lineage: Eukaryota > Metazoa > Chordata > Actinopteri > Salmoniformes > Salmonidae > Oncorhynchus > Oncorhynchus tshawytscha. The sequence continues at coordinate 64,957,853 of NC_056436.1, read as the reverse complement.
GGACGTACCGGGCTGGGAAGGCGAACTCTAGGCCTGGCGTGTGGTGCCGGCACAGGTTTCACCGGACTGATGACACATTTCTCAGGGCGAGTGCAGGGAGCCGACACAGGATGTACCAAGCTGGGAACGCGCACTGGAGGCCTGGTGCGTGGAGCCAGCACAGGTTTCACCGGACTGATGACACGCTCTTCAGGACGCCTGCACTGCAGAATACTCCTAACCAACATCCCCCTCCAATATCCCTCCTCAAACTGCTCCATCAACTCCCAGACGGTCTCTGGCTCTCTCCTCGGCCGACCGCCCCTTGTGCCCACCCCCTTTATACAGGGAAGATACCAAAACAGCTCTCATACATATGGGTTGTCCTATTTAAGTACAAACCTCAGTAAACATTCAGCTAATCTAAAATAACTACTCCCTGTGAGAAAATAATTAGCAATGACACAAATGTTATGTCTAACTTCTTCATTTAAAATGTGTCTTCAATAGAGTTATCAGGGAAATGCCAATCCACAGCGTTGCCTATTCATGGCCTTGTAGATACCCAGTTTACATACACCTTAGCCAAATACATTTAAACTCAGTTTTTCACAATTCTTGACATTTAATCCTTGTAAAAAATCCCTGTTTTAGGTCAGTTAGGATCACCACTTCATTTTAAGAATGTGAAATGTCAGAATAATAGCAGAGAGAATGATTTATTTCAGCTTTTATTTCTTTCATCACATTCTCAGTGGGTCAGAAGTTTACATACACTCAATTAGTATTTGGTAGCATTGCCTTTAAATGGTTTAACTTGGGTCAAACGTTTCGGGTAGCATTCCACAAGCTTCCCACAATAAATTGGGTGAATTTCGATCGATTATTTACATATTAGGGTACCTGAAGTTGGATTAGAAACATTGTTTGAATTGTTTGGACAAAGTTTACCGGTAACTTTTTAGATTCCTTTGTAGGCATGTTGGGCGAGTTGGAACAGGTGTATTTCTGAATCAAACGCGCCAAATAAATGGAAATAAAGAAGGACTTTATTGAACAAAGAGACAATTATTGTGTAACTGGGACCCTTTGGATTGCAAAAAGATGAATATCTTCAAAGGTAAGTGATTTATTTTATCGCTGTTTTTGAGTTTTGTGACACCTGTGCACCTTTCGCGCTCTGCAATTTCACCGGATGTTGTCGAGGCCGGGCACTAGCGGTACCCCTTTCCCAATTAACAAATGTGCCTTGTTAAAAGTTAATTTGTGGAGTTTCTTTCTTTCTTAATGCGTTTGAGCCAGTCCTACGGAACAGCTGATGCTCTCATGCATTCTTCAATGTTACTTTCCTCGAAGCAAGCATATAAATATTATAGATCGTCTGGTAGGCTCGTGTCACTGGGCAGCTCACGGCTGTGCTTCCCTTTGTAGTCTGTATTAGTTTGCAAGCCCTGCCACATCCTGCGAGCATCAGAGTCAGTGCAGTACGATCCAATCTTAGTCCTGTATTGACGCTTTGCCATTTTGATGGTTTGTCGGAGGGCATAGCGAGATTTTTTAAAAGCTTCCAGGTTAGAGTCCCGCTCCTTGAAAGCAGCAGTTCTACCCTTTAGCTCAGTGTGGATGTTGCCTGTATTCCATGGCTTCTGGTTGGGGTATGTACGTACAGTCACTGTGGGGACGACGTCATCGATGCACTTATTGATGAAGCCAGTGACTGATGTGGTGTACTCCTCAATGTCATTGGAAGAATCCCGGAACATATTCCAGTCTGTGCTAGCAAAACAGTCCTGTAGCTTAGAATCTGCTTCATCTGAACACTTTCTAATTCACAGAGTCACTGATGCTGCTTGCTTTTGTTTTTGCTTGTAAGCAGGAATCAGGAGGATAGAATTAAGGTCAGATTTGCCAAATGGAGGGCGAGGGAGAGCTTTGTACGTGTTCCTGTGTTTGGAGTAAATGTGGTGTAGAGTTGTTTTCCATCTGGTTGCACATTTAACATACTGGTAGAAATGAGACCAAACGGATTTGAGTTTCCCTGCATTAATGTCCCCGGCCACTAGGAGCACCGCCTCTGGATGAGCATTTTCCTGTTTGCTTATGGCCGTATACAGCTCATTGAGTGCGGTTTTAGTGCCAGCTTCAGTTTGTGATGGTATATAGACAGCTACGAAAAATACAGATGAAAACTCTCTTGGTAAATAGTGTGGTCTACAGCTTATGATGAGATACTCTACCTCAGGAGAGCAAGACCTCCAGATTTCCTTAGATTTCGTGCACCAGCTGTTGTTTACAAATATGCATAGACCGCCACCCCTTGTCTTACCAGAGGTCGCTGTTCTATCCTATCGAAAAATCTTGAAAGCTGTATGTTATTCATGTCGTCGTTCACCCACGACTCGGATGAAACATAAGATATTACATTTTTTAATGTCCCTGTCACGGATTCCCCCGGTACTGCTGCTCATCCCGTTTACCAGCTCCGGAGGTCTACATCACCCACCTTCTAGGCGTCACTGAACTGGATGATTACCCGAAACCCAGGACTGTCTTGTCTCATTACGCACATTCTCCCTGATTAGTATGTGTATATATGTGCCCTCTGTTCCCCATTGTCCTTGCTGATTATTTGATGGCAGCATTCGTGTGAAACTGAAGGCACGAACCACTGCTTTTAATCAGGGCAAGGTGTCTGGTAACCTGGCTGAATACAAACAGTGCAGCTATTCCCTCCGCAAGGCTATCAAACAAGCTAAGCGCCAGTACAGAGACAAAGTAGAATCTCAATTCAACGGCTCAGACACAAGAGGTATGTGGCAGGGTCTACAGTCAATCACGGACTACAGGAAGAAACCCAGCCCAGTCACGGACCAGGATGTCTTGCTCCCAGGCAGACTAAATAACTTTTTGCCCGCTTTGAGGACAATACAGTGCCACTGACACGGCCTGCAACGGAAACATGCGGTCTCTCCTTCACTGCAGCCGAAGTGAGTAAGACATTTAAACGTGTTAACCCTCGCAAGGCTGCAGGCCCAGACGGCATCCCCAGCCGCGCCCTCAGAGCATGCGCAGACCAGCTGGCCGGTGTGTTTACGGACATATTCAATCAATCCCTATACCAGTCTGCTGTTCCCACATGCTTCAAGAGGGCCACCATTGTTCCTGTTCCCAAGAAAGCTAAGGTAACTGAGCTAAACGACTACCGCCCGTAGCACTCACATCCGTCATCATGAAGTGCTTTGAGAGACTAGTCAAGGACCATATCACCTCCACCCTACCTGACACCCTTGACCCACTCCAATTTGCTTACCGCCCAAATAGGTCCACAGACGATGCAATCTCAACCACACTGCACACTGCCCTAACCCATCTGGACAAGAGGAATACCTATGTGAGAATGCTGTTCATCGACTACAGCTCGGCATTCAACACCATAGTACCCTCCAAGCTCGTCATCAAGCTCGAGACCCTGGGTCTCGACCCCCGCCCTGTGCAACTGGGTACTGGACTTCCTGACGGGCCGCCCCCAGGTGGTGAGGGTAGGCAACAACATCTCCTCCCCGCTGATCCTCAACACTGGGGCCCCACAAGGGTGCGTTCTGAGCCCTCTCCTGTACTCCCTGTTCACCCACGACTGCGTGGCCATGCACGCCTCCAACTCAATCATCAAGTTTGCGGACGACACAACAGTGGTAGGCTTGATTACCAACAACGACGAGACGTCCTACAGGGAGGAGGTGAGGGCCCTCGGAGTGTGGTGTCAGGAAAATAACCTCACACTCAACGTCAACAAAACTAAGGAGATGATTGTGGACTTCAGGAAACAGCAGAGGGAACACCCCCATCCACATCGATGGAACAGTAGTGGAGAGGGTAGCAAGTTTTAAGTTCCTCGGCATACACATCACAGACAAACTGAATTGGTCCACTCACACAGACAGCATCGTGAGGAAGGCGCAGCAGCGCCTCTTCAACCTCAGGAGGCTGAAGAAATTCGGCTTGTCACCAAAAGCACTCACAAACTTCTACAGATGCACAATCGAGAGCATCCTGGCGGGCTGTATCACCGCCTGGTATGGCAACTGCACCGCCCTCAACCGTAAGGCTCTCAGAGGGTAGTGAGGTCTGCACAACGCATCACCGGGGCAAACTACCTGCCCTCCAGGACACCTACACCACCCGATGCTACAGGAAGGCCATAAAGATCATCAAGGACAACCACCCGAGCCACTGCCTGTTCACCCCGCTGCCATCCAGAAGGCGAGGTCAGTACAGGTGCATCAAAGCTGGGACCGAGAGACTGAAAAACAGCTTCTATCTCAAGGCCATCAGACTGTTAAACAGCCACCACTAACATTGAGTGGCTACTGCCAACACACTGTCAATGACACTGACTCTACTCCAGCCACTTTAATCATGGGAATTGATGGGAAATGATGTAAATATATCACTAGCCACTTTAAACAATGCTACCTTATATAATGTTACTTACCCTACATTGTTCATCTCATATGCATACGTTGATACTGTACTCTATATCATCGACTGCATCCTTATGTAATACATGTATCACTAGCCACTTTAACTATGCCACTTGGTTTACAACTGGTTGGCAAACGTACTGCAAATTGAGAAGTCATGTGAAAAAATTCATAATAATAAGAAGAATCTATACCATGAAACAAATATATATGACATAAACATTGATAGTAATAACCTTTGGAACACCTTAAATGAAATGTTGGGCAAAAAAGGCGAACTCAGCTCCAACATTCTTTGAATCAGATGGCTCATTCATCACAAAACCCACTGATATTTCCAACTACTTTAATGATTTCTTAATTGGCAAGATTAGCAAACTTATACATGACATGCCAGCAACAAATGCCAACACTACACATCCAAGCATAACTGAACAAATTATGAAAGACAAGCATTGTAATTTTGAATTCGTAAAGTGAGTGTGGAAGAGGTGAAAAAATGATTGTTGTCTATCAACAATGACAAGACCCCGCGGTCTGACAATTTGGATGGAAAATGACTGAGGATAATAGCGAACAATATTGCCTCTCCTATTTGACATATTGTTCATCTAAGCCTACTAGAAAGTGTGTACCCTCAGGCCTGGGGAGAAGCAAAAGTTATTCCACTACCCATAGTAAAAAAAATAAAAGATTTGAGCCAGTGAAAAAAAACCTTTACTGGCTCAAATAGCCAATGTGTCTATGTATGCAGATGACTCAACACTATATCCACGTCAGCTACTACATCGATTGAAATGACTGGAACAATTAACAAAAAGCTGCAGTTAGTTTCAGAATGGTTGGCAAGGAATAAGTTTGTCCTAAATATTTCAAAAACTAAAAGCATTGTATTTGGGACAAATCATTCACTAAACCTCAACTAAATATTGCAATGAATAGTGTGGAAATTGAGTAAATTGAGGCGACTAAACTGCTTGAAGTAACACTGGATTGTCTGGCCCTTAAATGTAAATGTTAAACTAACATTAATAATATGCATGTCAATCTCTCATGGCTCAAAGTGGAGGAGAGATTTACTTCATCACTACCTGTTTTTGTAAGAAGTGTTGACAAGCTGTTTAACTTCTTTGGGGTAGGGGGCAATATTGGGTAGCTTGGATGAAAAACGTCCCCAAATGAAGCTGCCTGCTACTCAGCCGTAAAAGCTAGAATATGCATATAATTAGAAAATCTGGATAGAAAACACTCTGGAGTTTCTAAAACTGTTTGAATGATGTCTGTGAGCATAACATAACTCATACAGCAGGCAAAAACCTGAGAAAAAATCCAAGCAGGAAGTGGGAAATCTGAGGTTTGTAGTTTATCACCTCAGCCCCCATTGAAGATACCGTGTGATATTAGTTATGTTTCACTTCCCAAGGCTTCTACTAGATGTCAACAGTATTTCGAACCTATTTTGAGGATTATACTCTAAAGGAGGGGCTCATAAGGGCTCCTTGAGGTAGTGGTCTGGCAGAGTGCCACAGCCTCGGTCTGGCGCGCTCACGTGAAGGTAGCTACGTTCCACTTCATTTGTACAGACATAGGAATTGTCCGGTTGGAAAATTAATGAAGTTTTATGTTAAAAACATCCTAAAGATGTATTCCATACTTGGTTTAGAATGTTTCTACGGGCTGTAACTGAACTTTTTAACTTTTCGTCCGACGTTCGGCGCGACCTGAACGCACTTTTGGATTTGTTTATCAAACGCCTAACAAAAGAAGATATTTGGACATAACTGATGGACATTATCGAAATCAAGCATTTATGGTGGAACTGGGATTCCTGGGAGTGCATTATGATGAAGATAATCAAAGGTAAGTGAATATTTCAAATTCTATTTCTGAGTAATGTTTACTACCCAATATGTCGGGTATCTTTTGGGCTTTTTTGTTGTCTAAAGGCTGTACTCAGATTATTGCATCGCTTTCTTTCTCCGTAAAGCTTTTTTGAAATCTGACACAGCGGTTGCATTAAGGAGAAGTTTATTTAGTTCCATGTATAATAGTCGTATCTTTATCAATGTTTATTATGAGTATTTCTGTAAATTGATGTGGCTCTCTGCACAATCACCGCGTGTTTTAGAACTACTGAAAGTAAAGCGCCAATGTAAACTCAGATTTTGTTGTATAAATATGAACTTTATCAAACAACACATGCATGTTATGTGTAACATGAAGTCCTATGAGTGTCATCTGATGAAGATCTTCAAAGGTAAGTGATTAATCTTATCTCTATTTCTGGTTTTTGTGACTCCTCTCTTTGGTTGGAAAGATGTCTGTGTTTTTCTGTGACCTAATATAATCATTTGTGGTGCTTTCGCTGTAAAACCTTTTTGAAATCAGACACTGTGGCTGGATTAATGAGAATTTTATCTTTAAAAATGTGTAAAATACTTGTATGCTTGAGAAATTTTAATTGTGAGATTTAGTTTTTTTGAATGTGGCACCCTGCAATTTCCCTGGCTGTTTCGGGGTTCCGCTAGCGGTTATGGAACTGTGGCTACTGTAAGAGACACACACACAGGCACAGACAAACGCACACAAACGCTAGCACATGCACTCTACACACACATACATTGTAATATTGTTGTATGGTCTTATTCTACATTTTGTATTGCAGATATGTAGTGGTGTAATAATGTTATATGACTTGCTGTTTATTTTTCGTTCCTTAATGTGTTTGGACTCCAAGAAAACTAGCTGCTGCCTTGGCAACAGCTAATGAGGATCCCTAATAAATAACAATTAATACAGTTAACATACAGTATATAAACCCTGGTGGCAATAAAACATTTAAAGGAATCACAAATGTGAGTTGCGATGTGCCAAATGCTATGATGCTGCTACTTCAAGAGGGTCGTTCTGTGAAATGAGTCCCTTTTGGGTAGTGTAACCTGAAAATTAATCACTAATCTCTCGAGTGGCTAGATGTTCTTTACCATTTGGCCATCAGATTTGCCACCGATGCTCCTTATAGGACACATCACTGCACTCTATACTCCTGTAAACTGGTCACCTCTGTAAACTGGGCATCTCTCAAGACCCACTGGTTGATGCTAATTTATAAAACCCTCTTAGGCCTCACTCCTGTTTATCTGAGATATCTACAGCAGCCCACATCCTCCAGATACAACACCGGCTCTGCCAGTCACATTCTTTAAAAAGTCCTCAAAGCACACACATCCCTGGGTCGCTCCTCTTTTCAGTTCACTGCAGCTAGCGACTAGAACGAGCTGCAACAAACACTCAAGCTGGACAGTTTTATCTCAATCTCTTCATTCAAAGACTTAATCTTGGACACTCTTACTGACAGTTGTGGCTGCTTTGTGTGATGTATTGTTGTCTCTACCTTCAAGCCCTTTGTGCTGTTGTCTGTGCCCAATAATGTTTGTACCATGTTTTGTGCTGCTACCATGTTGTGTTGCTACCATGTTGTTGTTATGTTGTGTAGCTACCATGCTGTGTTGTCATGTGTTGCTGCCTTGCTATATTGTTGTCTTAGGGTCTCTCTTCATGTAGTGTTGTGTTGTCTCTCTTGTTGTGATGTGTTTGGTCCTTTATTTATATTGTATATTTGTATTAATTTTAACCCCAGGCCCCCGTCCCCGCAGGAGGCCTTTTTTGCCTTTTGGTAGGCCGTCATTGTAAATAAGAATTTCTTCTTTAACTGACTTGCCTAATTAAATAATACTAAGGTCTGCCTAATAAGGTTAAAAAATATGTTTTTAACAATCACATGAAATAAAGACAAATCACCAGAAATTACTTTGGCAAAACAACAAAATAAGGCTTTACAATAATGGTGAACACTTGGGAGACATTTTGGGATTAAGTGGGTTAAAATGTTCCTAGAGGTCACAGAGGGTGACAGAGGGACACGTCAAAATGCTGCATTTTCAATTCTTCAGCAATTCAAGTAAATACACAACATTTTCCGATTTGATACTGATAAACACTTAAAGAGCTTCAGCTAGCCACTTAAATCGAGAGATCATTTACAGATTAACAATGTAGCCTAGTACTTGAGCTCAACTCTTTATAAATATTTAAAAAATCTGAGATATTTTATTCTCCATGTGGTCTAGATTGAAGAAAATATCAATTAGGGACTCATTTTGTGGAACGATCCTAGAGGTCATGATGTCCATCATAATAATAATAATCATCATCATCATGTAGCCTAGTACTTGAGCTCAACTCTTTATAAATATTTAAAAAATCTGAGATATTTTATTCTCCATGTGGTCTAGATTGAAGAAAATATCAATTCATTTTGTGGAACGATCCTAGAGGTCATGATGTCCATCATAATAATAATAATCATCATCATCAATATCAACATTATCCCTTACCAGTGGAGGTTTTACTGGTGGGGGCCTCAGTCACAGTCGCCACTGTTGTAGACTCAACACATAGGGTAATCACCCACTCTGATATCTTTGTCCCGTTGGATAAGGTGCAGTTAACATATATCAGCCCTGTATGCAATCAAACAACAGTGATCACATTCGTATCTGAAATACATGTAAATACTGGCAAATGGATAGTGCTGTTTTGAAACAGGTCAATTCTTATTGATATTATGTCTCAATGATCATTATAATCATCATTAATCATTGATATTGTTGATCAGAATGCATTTTTAATAAAGTAAATTAAACAGTAGATTACCTGGACAGTGTGAGATTCTCCTGCTGACAGTATTACGGTTGATGTTGTTTCTGACGGTACAGGTGAGATCTCCTGACAGGCCTTTCTTCAGAGTGATGGTGTTTGTCTTATTATCAGGAGGGGCATCAGTGTCGTTCAGTGTCTGTCCATCCAGAGTCCAGCTGTACTGGGGACCATCCCCCTCAGAGGAGCAGGACACCTTCATCTCTCCATGAGACAGACACTCAGAGGACAGCTGAGGACTGGACACTGGAGCTGTGGGGGAAGAAGGATATGTAACTGTAGTAAGAGGAAAAACACATTACAACACAACACCAGCCATTCTTCTTTAAAGCCACAGAAACTACTGTAGTCAACAGGAGCAGCAGATTCATGACACACAATGACTGTATTTCAAATAACCAACAGATGATTTAATGTTGATGGATGTGGTTATGACTCTATGTACCAACTACAGTAGACTATGAAAATAAAAATGACTCCTGTTGAATGACTACACACAAAATGCATTTCTCATTATTTTGATTATTATGCAGTCACATATGTGTAGTTTAGCCAGAGCAATATGTAGAGCTTGTGAAAGTTATCATTTGTAAAATATTCTTTGGCAAGTAAGTTATTTACCTTCGATGAACAGTTGTAGTCCTATGGTCCCTGTTGTTTTCCCTTCTGAATCATATTTTATGAGCAGGTATTCACCAGAATCATTCCTTTGTGTGTTATTTAACCTAAATGTCCCATTGTTTATAAAGAAGTGTACTCGGTCTTTAATGGGGGTGTCTCTTGTTACCAGTGTGGCCTTCATTTTCAGCATCTCTGTTTTAGCACCAGTTGAGCCTTTATAAAATGAGTAGTGACTATATGCCATGGTATCAGTCAGCTGGAGATAGACAGTTCCTCCCAGAGCTCCATAACACTGAGATCCATCTTCTCTAGCATCACAGGAAGTTTCCAAGCCTGAAGATCAAGAAGAAAAATAGACACTGTAGTGACTATCATTGTTCTAACCCATGTCAAGTCATGTATCATTTTACAGATGAGGGTACAAGCGGCTAACAGTATAACCAAACCAACAGCATCAACGTGATAGGGATCATTAAGTCAGTGATCATTATCATGGGACAATGAGTAAAGAGACAACTGTCTTCTACCTTGTTCTGAATATTGTCTATCACCATCCGTCATTGCTGCTACATGTATAGAAGACTACTGATATTATATTCTGCATAAAAGAAGAGGGAAACCAACACATATAAAGATGTTTCTTACCATGAGACACTCCTGCTGACATCACCAACAGTCCTAAAACAGCCTCCATGTCTCTTTACTACGCAAAGTCCTCTATTTTCTATTCAGAGCTGAATTTGTGTTACGGCACAAACAAAACCAATGCAAGGAAAGTATGAGAGATATCTGTTCCTGCCACTCAGAAGACCTGAACCAGTTTGTGACAAGCAAAAGAAGAAGTGAAACTTTGACCCTATTCATAGGTTCTGACTCAGAGGAAAGAGTACGAGCCCCATCAGAGCCCCATAAGTCTCACTTATTCATTATACAAACCACCAGGATGGCTTCATGTCTCATGTGTGATAGATTTAGAACAGTTTTTTTAATTTTGCGGAAATTATATAAAAAATAAAAACACAAATATTACATTGACGTAAGTATTCAGACCCTTTACTTAGTACTTTGTGGAAGCACCTTTGGCAGCGATTACAGCCTTGAGTCTTCGTCTTCTTGAGTAGGACGCTACACGCTTGGCATACCTGTATTTGGGGAATTACTCCCATTCTTCTCTGCAGATCCTCTCAAGCTCTGTCAGGATGGACGGGGAGCATCGCTGCAGAGCTATTTTCAGGTCTCTCCTAGGGCTGTTGCGGTGACTGTATTACCACCACACTGGCGGTCATGAGTAATGAAGGCAGTCAAATTCCACATGACCTGTTTAGTCACGGTAATTAGGCTTCTCCAATCTCTTATGCTGCTGCTGGTCATTAGTAGCCAACCAAACTTGCTAACTGCCTTGTACTCAGCATTCTATTGTCCCTCTAATCACTCTGACATCAATGCAAATGTATTCAAAAATCGAATCAAACGCTTCATGAGAGCCCATGAGCTCATGTTCCGCAACATTTTTATAGGCTATGCAATTGCGGGTGAAAACAGAGTGATGGTCGTTAATAAAAGATGAGGATCCCATCAGCTTTCTATAGGCCTCCTATATTTATTTCTCAACTTTCCTAATATTAATCACATTGCCTATATTTACAACAGGGGTATCGCCTACCTGGCTGGCATGAAAATAAACCACGGGGATAAGTGTCCTTCATTCCCTATGTAAGTGCAGAGATGACATGTATTTCTCCCGCTGCCACTGTTTCAATACAGGTGCATAATAATGGTCTAAATCAAAACAAATGTCACACATATATTATTTAGTATATGTAAAGACAATATTAAATCAAGAAAAGCTGATCCACCCCTAAAATAATTATATAATAATGAAAAAAATGAAATGTGAAAAATATACATATATATAAATAAATTAAGTAAAGTTTGATGGTTGACAATTAGCCTGTCACTTGTGAATGATGCCCATTATGAGAATGTTATGACCGGTGTGTAGTGGGTGAGAAGTCAGGCGCAGGAAGCAGAGAGTTCAGGGTAGTGCTATACTTTTAATGAACAAAACCGATGAACATACACCAACCCCACAGAACACAGGGCGCACACCAAAACAAATGCCCCAAACACGGGGGACTTAAACAGTCCAGCAAAACCCAAGAAACTGGGAAAACCGTGACACACAGACGTGTACACACGTACACCAAACAATCCCGCACAACCAGTAGGTGGGCCTACTGGATAATAAAAAGCCCAACCAATCAGCCTAAAATGAACACAGGTGAAACCAATAAACAGAAAAGGGGGAAAGGGATCAGTGGCAGCTAGTAGGCCGGTGACGACGACCGCCGAGCACCACCCGAACAGGAAGGGGAGTCGTGACAGAGAAACAATTGATTTTTTTTGCAACTTTTTCAAAACATAGTCGCACACCTCATGTAGCCTAGCCCATAGGACTAAATGCTTAAATAGGATTTTTTATCACATCTAAAGTTGCCAAATAACATCTTAAAATAAAGTGCATTAATCCACTTTACAAGGGGTGTTGAGCCTAACTGGCATATATATGCAGTTTGTGAGTTTCATGTTTGGGGAAGATCATTTTCACCATAAAAATGCACCTTTACAATAAAAGCATTACATGCATAATTACAATTGCGGTCACTTTTGATCATGGTGTTTTCTGCTAATGGAACATTTGTGCTTATAGCCTAGTACCATTGCTGCGCTTATAATGTGAAGAAATAGCCTAATACTAATCAACATTTTAAGATAAACGTTCTGATCTGTTGTGGCAGCCACATTGCATAAAATCTTTATTTTTATGTGAGCGTTAATTCGATTTGAGATCGATAGTATCCCACAACTGTACCAGACTATGTTTGGGATATTTATTTCTCGCACAGATTAGAATAGGTCGACTTTTGTACTGTGGGGGATAGTAGACTGATATAGGCTAGTGGTTTTGCTTTTCGTTAGGCCTACTCATCTTGCTGGCTGAAAAAAAGTTATTTTGGACAGTTCTTCCAATATCCTCAATATGCACCTCGGAATTGGATAAGGATGCACGCAGTTGGTGTCTGTCTTCCCTTGTACAGTCTTGTCCAAAAGTTTTGAGAATGACGCAAATTTTATTTTCACAAAGTCTGCTGCCTCAGTTTGTATGATGGCAATTTGCATATACTCCAGAATGTTATGAAGAGTGATCAGATGAATTTAAATTAATTTCAAAGTCCCTCTTTGCCATGAAAATTAACTGAATCCCCCAAAAACATTTCCACTGCATTTCAGCCCTGCCACAAAAGGACCAGCTGGCATCATGTCAGTGATTCTCTCGTTAACACAGGTGTGAGTGTTGACGAGGAAAAGGCTGCAGATCACTCTGTCATGCTGATTGAGATCGAATAACAGACTGGAAGCTTGGAATCATTGTTCTTCCTCTGTCAAACATGGTTACCTGCAAGGAAACACGTGCCGTCATCATTGCTTTGCACAAAAAGGGCTTCACAGGCAAGGATATTGCTGTCAGTAAGATTGCACTTAATTCAACCATTTATCGCATCATCAAGAACTTCAAGGAGAGCGGTTCAATTGTTGTGAAGAAGGCTTCAGGGCACCCAAGAAAGTCCAGCAAGTGCCAGGACCGTCTCCTAAAGTTGATTCAGCTGCGGGATCGGGGCACCACCAGTACAGAGCTTGCTCAGGAATGTCAGCAGGCAGGTGTGAGTGCATCTGCACACACAGTGAGGAGAAGACTTTTGGAGGATGGCCTGGTGTCAAGAAGGGCAGCAAAGAAGCAACTTCTCTCCAGGAAAAACATCAGGGACAGACTGATATTCTGCAAAAGGTACAGGGATTGGACTGGAGAGGACTGGGGTAAAGTCATTTTCTCTGATGAATCCCCTTTCGTTTTGGTTGGGGCATCCGGAAAAAAGCTTGTCCGGAGAAGACAAGGTAAGCGCTACCATCAGTCCTGTGTCATGCCAACAGTAAAGCATCCTGAGACCATTCATGTGTGGGGTTGCTTCTCAACCAAGGGAGTGGGCTCACTTACAATGTTGTCTAAGATCACAGCCATGAATAAAGAATGGTACCAACACATCCTCCGAGAGCAACTTCTCCCAACCATCCAGGAACAGTTTGGTGACGAAAAATGCCTTTTCCAGCATGATGGAGCACCTTGCCATAAGGCAAAAGTGATAACTAAGTGGCTCGAGGAACAAAACATCGATATTTTGGGTCCATGGCCAGGAAAGTCCACAGACCTTAATCCCATTGAGAATTTGTGGTCAATCCTCAAGAGGTGGGTGGACAAACAAAAACCCACAAATTCTGACAAACTCCAAGCATTGATTATGCAAGAATGGGCTGCCATCACTCAGGATGTGGCCCATAAGTTAATTGACAGCATTCCAGGGCGGATTGCAGAGGTCTTGAAAAAGAAGGATCAACACTGCAAATATTGACTCTTTGCATCAACTTCATGTAATTGTCAATAAAAGCCTTTGACACTTATGAAATGCTTGTAATTATACTTCAGTATTCCATAGTAACATCTGACAATAACATCTAAAGATACTGAATTAGCAAACTTTGTGGAAATTAATATTTGTGTCATTCTCAAAACGTTTGGCCACGACTGTCGCCTGTGAGAAAGACGTGATCACGTGACGTAGAGCCATGTAAGTGAGAGACGCTTCAAATTGGCAGCACACTCAGGGAGACGGGCACAACGCAGCACTGCGGGCAAAAAAGGCAAATATATAATATTATATTAACTCTATCTTGAACTGCATTGTTGGTTAATAAGGGTTTGTAAGTAAGAATTTTACAGTAAGGTGAAATACCTGTTGTATTTGGCACGTGACACATTTTATTTTATTCGGGAGGAGTTGGGAGGAGATATTGGCTGGGAAGGGATCCTGGACTTGGGAGGAAATCCTGGCAGGACAGGATCGCCTTCCGTGGTGGCAGACGCGAGGAGAGAAGGGAGGACAGTGATGACGCCGTGGTTTGCCCTAAGGAGCGTGTTATAATGCCACCTGAGCCAGCTCTCCGTACTCGTCCTGAGGAGCGTGCTATCAGTCTGGTAAAATCTGTGCCGGCTCCACGCATCAGGTCTCCAGTACGCCTTCTCAGCCCTGTACGTCCTGTGCCAGCTCTCCAAACTCACCTTGAGTGTTTCATTTGTTCGGTACCATTTGTGCCCTGTACGTCCTGTGCCAGCTCCTCGTACTTGCCGTGCAAAGTGGGTCATCGAACCAGTACAATTGATGCCGGCTATACGCACCAGGTCTCCAGTATGCCTCCACAGCCCAGTACACCCTGTGCTAGCTTCACGCACTAGGCCTCCAGTGCGCCTTCCCAGTCAGGTACGTCCTGTGCCAGCTCCTCGCACCCGCCCTGAGGTGTGTGTCACCAGTCCGGTGCCACCTGTACCGGCCCCACGCATCAGGCCTCCAGTGCGCCTCTCCAGTCCGGTACGTCTTGTGCTAGCTCCATGCACTCACCCTGAAGTGCGTGTCACCAATCCGGTGCCACCTGTACCGGCTCCACGCACAAGGCCTCCAGTGCGTATTCACAGTCCGGAACCTCCTGCGACGGTCCACAGTCCAGAGCCTACAGCGATGGTTCACAGTCCAGAGCCTCCAGCGACGGTTCCCAGTCCAGAGCCTCCAGCGAGGGTTCACAGTCCAGAGCCTTCAGCGACGGTCTGCAGCCCGGAACCTCCAGCAACGGTTCCCAGTCCAGAGCCTCCAGCTACGGTCTTCAGTCCAGAGCTCCCAGCGACGGTCTTCATTCCGGAACCTCCAGTGACGGTTTGCAGTCCGGAACATCCAGCGACGGTTTGCATTCCGGAACCTCCAGTGACGGTCACGATCCGGAACCTCCAGTGATGGTTTGGAGCTTCTAGACACATCGTTCAGTTCCGTTCACTGGCAGGAGCCTTCCTCTGCGCCGGTGTCCAGTCCAAACACGGTGTCCAGTCCTGCTCCATGGCCGGAGTCGTCTTCTGCGCCGGTGCTCAGTCCAGATACGGCGTCAGTCCCGCTCCATGGCAGGAGCCTTCCTTGACACCGAGGTCCAGTCCAGGCACAGTGTTCAGCCCGGGTCCATGGCTGGAATGAGCGGGTTCTTCGGCCCGCACCAGAGCCGCCACCCATGCTGGCGGATCCGCGGGATGAGCGGGTTCTTCTTCCCACACCAGAGCCGCCACCAGTGCTGGCGATCTGCGAGCGGAGTGGGTACTTCGCCCGCACCTGGAGCCGCCACCGACACTAATCACCCACCCTACCTCCCCATTTTTCAGGTTTTTGCGGCGGAGCCCGCACCTTTGGGGGGGGTACTGTCACGCCCTGACCATAGAGAGCCATTGTTTCTCTAAGGTGTAGTAGGTAAGGGCGTGACTGGGGGTAGTCTAGTTTATTATTACTATGTGGGGTTCTAGGTTATTATTTCTATGTTGGTGATTTGTATGATTCCCAATAAGAGGCAGCTGGTAATCGTTGTCTCTAATTGGGGATCATATTTAGGTAGCCTTTTTTTCCACCTGTGTTTTGTGGGATATTGTATTTTGAGTTAGTACATGTAGCACCTCTGTAGTCACGGTTCGTTGTTTGTTTCTTGTTTTTGTTTGATAGTTTCACTTATATCACGCTGCGCCTTGGTCCGTCTCTACACACGAACGTGACACAAATTTTAATTTAGAAAATAAAAATGTCTCAACTGAATTAAACAAAACAGGTTTTGTATAAAAAAATGTTTTTGTATAATAAATAGGCTTACACTAATAACAATATTATACATTAATAATGATAAAACAAATTATTATAAAAATCTGTAAATTTCAAAATTGCATCCTACCTGATTAGGGAGTTACACGGTAGCCTGCATTTGGTTGTGCCTACTTTTTTTTTTTCTCGTCTTAGTCCAATACAATATTAAAACTTAAATTAAGTTCTCCTTGTAGGCTTTTCACTATAGGCATGTTCTTTTTCCTTTTAGCTCAGTAGCTTAGACCAAGGCTCCTCTCTAAGGTACTCTCTCCTCAGCTCACATGCGCGCAAGGTGTGAGAGAATGGTGCTCAGGATAGTCTCCTTCAGACAGGCTCTCCAGGACAATTTGTCCCACTACAATTTTATATATTGGCTTTTCAAAAACTGCAATTACAGGCTAAAAGAAACACTGTCGCATTTCACATCAGAGTAGTTGCCATCAAATTGACTTGTTGCAGATGAAAGTATGTGGGTAAATCCACAGTGAAAATAAAAATAACTTTTGAGGTAACATTTCCATGTATCAAATCATTTTTATGGCACATGCACTCTAGTCATCAGTTTGCAGATACAGTGCAGGTATAGCTGCATGATGAGATTATTATGGACAAAAATGCCAGATTATTTTTATTTGTCAAATGGCAGCCAAGCATCGATCATCATGTACTAAGAATAAGACCTTCCATATTTATTGAAAGGCCCACCAACCTCATCACTGTGCACTTTCATCACCCTGTGAAGTTCATCATCATTTATTTAATCTGTAGTTTAATAAACTGCATGCTTTCCCATGATGTCATTACATTTTTTTTTACCAGACATGTAGGCTACTTTACTGCATAAAAGGGATGGAATCCTGGTTAATGTCAAACCATTTTGAGGATGCTGGAATTATGTTTTGGATGAATGTGCGCAATCCTACAGGAGAATTTTGAAGTAGCCTAATCAGATGAAAAAACATTGTGACTGGTTGTGCTCATGCCACAGATAAAAGGTAATACATTTTAAGAGGTAAAAGATACATAATTAGGCTATGTTGAAGCGTTAGGTTCTTGGTGCGTAAGGAATAGCCGCTTGGATTGGAGAGGCAGCACACTTGTTAAACTTCCCTGAATGACTGGGCCTGACAGGCCACATTATTCTAGGAAGACTTGGGAGAATGATGATCTGCAACAGACAGTATGTTCAAAATTAGAAATAGAATTACAGCCAGACTGGGCTGCTACTGTGCCTTTCTTGACCTTATGAACTATTGAGAGTAGACCCACAACTGATCCAAATGAAACATTCAAATCACAGGGCTTTTGCGCAGTTGTTCTAATGACACTTTCACTGTAGCCTGGAGTATATTGTTGTAGTCACTTGAAAACAGTAACACTATTATTCATTGCATCGTGGTGTTGTAGGCTTCTATAGTCTATGTAGGATAATTGCATTGTCCCTAAACAAGGAAAAGCATATTTTGACTGCACTGAGCCTTTAATTAGGCTTTTGACCCTGAGCTGTGAGTTTCATGTCTTCACTGTTCTTTCATGCCAATGATGCACCTGGCCTGTCCACTACCTATCAGCTATTTATATTTGTTGTGGATTCATATTGAAGCTTAATGCAGCTGTGAATGTTTTTGTCTGTTATGATTGTTAGTTAGCCTATTGGAGACCTGGACAAACGATCCACTTACCACTATTGTCACTATGAATGGTGTATGGAGGGCAAGATATAGACCATTAGACTGGTAGACTATCCTGACCTGTGTTATAGTAATAGTGCAGGGAAGTACCAAAACACCTTGATTTGGGGATGCTCATGCAAGTAGATGAGGAAATGTGGCTAGGATGGAGGAAATTATATAGTAAAACCTGCAAAATAGTGAATGTGCCCAATAAAAACACACAACCCTCCCTGTGCCCAATAAAAACAAACAAACCTCTCCTGTGCCCAATAAAAACACACAACCCTCCTGTGCCCAATAAAAGCGCTCTACCCTCCCCTATGCCCAGTAAAAACACACAACCCTCCTCGAAGCCCCAACCCCCAAAAAGGGTTGACAAGTGACAACCTTCCCTATATTGATCACCCCTCCACCGCAGTACATTGCAATCTTTCCTTAGCGATACGTCCCTTGGCGATACGTCCTTTAGAGATACGTCCCTTAGAGATACGTCCCTAGCGATGTGTCCCTCATGTAGCCAGAACTCAACAGTGTGTGTCACAGTGTGTGTCACAATGTGATTTGATTGAAACAAAATACAGGAAGGCTACATACACTGAACAAAACTATCAACGCAACATGTAAAGTGTTGGTCACATGTTTCAAGAGCTGAAATAAATTATCCCAGAAATGTTCCATATGCACAAATAGTTCATTTTCTCTCAAATGTTGTGCATAACTGTGTATTCATCCCTCTTAGTGAGCATTTCTCCTTTGCTAAGATAATCCATCCACATGACAGGTGTGGCATATAAATAAGCTGATTAAATGGCATTACACAGGTACACCTTGTGCTGGGGACCATAAAAGGACACTCTAAAATGTGCAGCTTTGTCAAACAACAATGCCACAGATGTCTTAAGTTTTGAGGGAGTGTGCAATTGGCATGTTGACTACAGGAATGTCCACCAGAACTGTTGCCAGAGAACTGAAAGTTGTTTTCTCTAACATTAGCTGCCTTCAACATCGTTTTAGAGGATTTGGCAGTACGTCCAACCGGCCTCACAACCGCAGACCACGTGTAACCATTCCAGCCCAGGACCTCCACATAAAGCTTCTACACCTGCCGGGACCATTTGAGACCAGCCACCCAGACATCTGATGAAACTGAGGAGTATTTCTGTCTGTAATAAAGCCATTTTGTGGGTAAAACCCATTCTGATTGGCTGGGCCTAGCTCCCCAGTGTTCAGTATGGTTTCTATAGTTTGTTAACATCAATTGCTCTAATTAGCTCCCCCAAACAGTATTCCCATGAAACTGACTGGTATCAAATGACTGGCATGCAGACGTAGTTTGGACATTCCGCTGGTAAAACAAATAATTGTCATATACGATTGACCATGATGATGACATGGTCTATTTTGAAATTACGTATGCCTAACTTGGTGTTTGAGGGTATAATATATATATATATATGTTTTATTTTCCTTATGTGCTTGTGAGTTACTTCTCATTTAGAATGTATGTTGTTGTACTATAGTGGTGGCCATTTGCAGTTATCCTTTCTCTGTCCTGGGTTCAGTTACTTGGGCCGCAGAGAAGGGAGAGGTCAAGCTTGTCTTCATATGTAAACATATATTTTAAACCATGTGAAGGGATGATTGAGGGGGAACCAATTATCTCCTGGCTCCACAATGTCTGTGTGCCAGTCACTGTGTCTCTGTGATGTTGTCCAGGAGGGGTGTATTTGATATATGCTAGTGGATGAGGTTTTGTTTTTGGTCCTGAGTGGTACTAAGAGCGAGATAGGAACATAGTTTAGAGACAAAGCTGGATGATAATTTACAGCCAATGCTGTCTGGCTATGGGATACTCCCTCTCTCAAGTAAAGTCTTCCTTTGTAATGTTCCTAAGATCTGTTATTCATCATGTGAGTTGAGATGGGTGTGTCTTGGCTATTAAAGATACTAAGAACTGTTTTGTAAGCACTCTCAGAGAATTCATTTATAGACACTGAATTAATCTGAGAGTCACAGGGTTGTGATGGAGCTCAAAAATTAAAGATGGACTTTATGATAACTCTGACTTATGTGTGGTTTGCTCTCATGATTTGGTAATACAGGAAATTTCCACTACATACTACTGTTACCACTGTTACCACTCATACTACTGCTACTACTGTTACCACTGTTACCACTGATACTACTGTTACTACTGTTACTACTTGTACCACTGTTACTGTTGTTACTACTGTGTAATAGCATGTTGTAGATGGAAATGGTTAGTATGGCTGTATGTTGAGACTTTAAAGGGTAAAAACATGTTCAATCAATAACAGAAGGACTCTCTACGGCCAGTGTATACAGTTTAGTTGTTGGGTTGTTCATTTACATTTCATGTAAATGTGTACAGAAATATGGGACCGTTAGATACTAATAGTTACAGTAACAAAAGAAGCAACAGAGCTTTAATGTTCTGTCTAAATATCAACCCTTCACAAGAATCTCTCTCATTGGTCAAGCTGTATTCCAGCATACACAGTCTCCTCCCGCCCCTCAGGTCTGTCTCTCTCTGTGGTTGGTCTGGAACCCTTCAATACTACAACCTGTCCATACTCCACATCCTCTGGAACCTCCCTGTGTTTCTCCATCTTCTTTAGAATATTGATGTCAGCATATTCCAGTTCTGGACTCTCATCAGCATCTGTGGGGACTCGGGAGATGTGACATGAGTGTTTGGAGGGGAATTGACTACTGCACAGATCATTTGTAGACAATTACACTTTGAGGGTCAAAAGCCTACTTAATGGCCCAGTGCAGTCCAAATAATGTGTTTGCTGTGTTTTATATCATATTGTACAACAGCTGATGAATATAACACTGTAAAAGTATGACAACATAATTTCCTGATAGTTGTTGGTTGACAATACAATCTGCACATGACCTTCTATTCTGCAGGTTTGCTTGGGAAGGAGTTTCGGCTTTCCATGGTGACCTCACCATGTGGTAAATTAGTTAATAGACCAATAACAAAAGACTTCCAATCCTCTCTGCCAATAACAGCTAGTTTTCAGTTGTCCACTTCCCACTTAGACCAGTCCCAGACAGACCTAGGAAAATGTTTGCTAAAATGCTATTTTTGCCCATTTGAATAGCAATCTATTAGAGTAAGGTACTTAATTGTTACCCAGAAATGATTTGATATTGATATAAAAACAGCTGCATTGGGGCATTAAGCATTAATGTTGATTCACATAGATTCACATAGTTCACATGCACTTGGCCTATCTGTAGATCTGGAAATAGCCCTATTGAAACGTATCTAGGCCAACACTATGTGAAGTAGAAAAGCCCACATAAAAGTTCTAAAGTGAGCAATAACACTGAAACAACAGTCACATGAGCTGACTGAATGTGGTATCAATCGGTGTACTGTACATAGTACTCTTTGTTTTTTAGATCTGTCACACGACTGACCTGGAATCTGTGAAGGTGTCCTCCTCTTGTGAATACAGTAAGGTCCCACCACCACGGTTAGGACCAGGACCACAGCTACTAGTGAGCCTATGACAGTCCCATAAGATTCTCCTGCATGATAAGCTGGAGAGAAATGAGGGAGAAGCATGAGGGTTAATGTATGTAAGCTGTCAAAGGAGCATTTTACACCCCAAAAACATTTGTTCATATATTTATCATTAGTCCATGTTTGACACAGACCCTCACAAATGCATGTCAACATTCAAGAAGCCTTTAGCTTCTTTGGAAGATTCTTATTTGGCTAAGAGACATTAACTTTTTAGCTCCTCACCTCCAATTATCAGTTGTACTCCTCCTGTGCTCAAATGTGTTCCATTTGAATAATAGATTTCTAAGACATATTCACCAGAATCACTCTTTTCTGTGTTAGATATCCTAAATGTTCCGATGTTGATAAAGAACTCTGATCTAGCTTTAATGGAGTCATGGATTATCACTGTGTTGTTTTTCATTGTGAATATCTTTATACTCGCACCAGTGGGGTCTTTTTTGAATATTAGTTCAGACCCTGTGGCATTATTCATCAGCTGAAGATAGACAGTTTCTCCCAGAGCTCCATGACATGACATGTTCTGTCTAGCATCACAGGATTTCTCCTCTGTGCCTGAGGAAAGAAGGAGAAAAGGACACTTTTGTTGATAATGATTACTGTTATTCTTCATCTGAAACTCTAATAAAATGTTATTTTGTGACATGAATTGCCAGCATCTCACTGCTGGCTTGCCTCTAAAGCTAAGCAGGGTGGTGTCACGACTTTCGCCAAAGTCGGTCCCTCTCCTCATTTGGTGGTCGCCGATCCACTTTTCATTTTCTATTTGTTTTGTCTTTGTCTTACACACCTGGTTTCAATCCCCCAATTACTTGTTCAGTATTTAACCCTCCGTTCCCCAATGTTTGTTTGTGAGTAATTGTTTGTATGTAAGACGGTCCGTTGTGTGTTTTTGTATTATATTTGTCTATTTTGAGTAAATTACGTTTATCTGCTGTCCTGCGCCTGACTCCTCTACACAAGCTACACACAGACCACATTACAGTTGGTGCCTGGATGGGAGACCAGATGCTGCTGGAAATGGTGGTAGAGGGCCAGTAGGATGCACCTTGTCCTCTAGTCTATTTTTATATACATATCCCAGTGCACCAGGGCAGTGATTGGGGACATTGCCCTGTGTAGGAAGCTGTCTTTCGGATGGGACATGAAACAAGTGTCCTGATTTTTGTTGTCACTAAAGATCCCATGGCACTTATCGTAAGGGTAGCAGTGCTAATCTCAGTGTCCTGACTAAATTCCCAATCTGGGCCTTACCATCATGGCCACCTAATCATCCCCAGCTTCCAATTGGCTCATTCATCCCTCCTGCTCTACCCTGTAACTGTTCCCCAGGTTGCTGCTGTAAATAAGCTTGCTTGTGAGGTATTAAAGCCATCAAACATGATGTGCACTGTGATAGGCCTATTACACTGATTTATGTCTGTTTCTTTTCTCCTCATTATAACACAGCATTGTACTCTGCTGTAATTATTCAGTTACCCTTTATAACACTGCCTTATTATTAGAACATACATGACCTCCATAGACAAACAACTGTAGCCTCTTACCATTAGAGAGTCCAGTTAACATCACCAGGAGTCCAAACACCACAAGCATGTTGTCTTCACAAGGGCCAACCACTGATATGTGTTATATATGTTGGCAACTATAGATTCACGACACAAATCCCAAACTCAGATGCCAAACTCAATCAACCTTCCACATCATGTGACTGGGATGTTTGAGCAAAACACACGATAGATTGTGTCACTTCAGGGATGAAAAGGAAGTGTTTGAACACAGTCTTGATCTCACTTCTTTATTTCACAGACAAATGCATGACTATGTTATAAACAATAAGGCATTAAATAAGATACAACAAGAAGTAAGATACACCACACACACAAGTGAACAAGAGATCTTGAGACAAGATTTGCTTTGAGAGCTAAAAGAGGAAATGTGATACAGAAGAAATTGTCACACAGTCTTTGAGGACTTTGTATTTCAGACCGAGCCCTGTGGTAGGTCCATGTCAAATCTATACTGTAAGTTATTTAGTAAACACTATGCCCTTTATACAGCTGTGTCTGTTGCTAGTCTCAAGTGCTAGTTTAACTGTCGCAAGAAAGGTTGAGAAACAATGTTACACCACACAGGTCACGTGTTCAATGTGAACCTCCTAATGGTGGCCTTGTGTGGGGAAACATTTTAAACATAGAACATCAAGGTGAGAGTGTGTTTTCATAGACCTTTAGTTTGTGAAATGAATTAACTGTGAGGGCCACAGAAAATGTTGTGGACAGGTCAGATATGTTCCCCGTAAATGCCTTTGTCAAAGAAATGGGTTGATGCCTCTATATGTTAGCCTGGTTCCATTCTTTATATGCTCTGTAGCCACCTCTTCTGTCATTGCACTGCTATCATTGTCGGGCCACCGACCTTTCAGTTACTGGGCCAACGCTCTGACTTCAAGGCTACCTGGTGTCAGAGAAGGCTACTTTGTTGTTTTTTTGTTTATGCAACATATGATGTAATGTAAAATAACTGATTCCAATAATGTATAGATGTCATGAATTATAGATGACGCCAATAGAAAATGTGTTTGACCAGGATTGTTTTTTGTTTGTTGATTGGTTCACTGTGGAGTGATACTTTAATAACTGTTTCTAACTAACTTTAACTCTAAATGAGACATTTGGAATGGCAAAGGAGAAACACAGAGAGGAGTTGACTACACACCATAAACAGGCTGGACCATCTTTATGCCACTACAGGGCAATACCATAATGACTATCATAAATACTATGTCATAAAGAGAATGTATACCACCAGAAACAGGATAGTACTGTCAGCTGCATTTGTGATATGAACATGTATTTAGGTGAAAAAGCAGTTATTATTATAAAAAGCAATTAAAAAGGAATTGCTTGTTTGTTTTCAACCTATTTTCAATAAAGTAGCCTATTCTGGTTATAAAAAACAATATTTTATGAATAAAGACTATATAAAATTACAATTAGTTAAAGTGTTTCCCTTTCAGAAATCTTAATATTTTAGCAATATAACAGAGTATGTGTCACGCCCTGACCTAAGTTATCTTTGTTTTCTTTATTATTTTGGTTAGGTCAGGGTGTGACGAGGGTGGTATGCGTATGTGAGTTTTTTGTATACCTATAGGGTTTTGATATTGTCTAGGTAAATGTAGGTCTATGGTGGCCTGAATTGGTTCCCAATCAGAGACAGCTGTTTATCGTTGTCTCTGATTGGGGATCCTATTTAGGTTGCCATTTTGGTTTTGTTGGTTATTGTCTATGTGTAGTTGCCTGTCAGCACTTGTGTTATAAAGCGTCACGGTCGTTTTGTTAGTTTGTTTAGTGTTTTTCCTTCATTAAAAGAAGAATGTATGCTTATCACGCTGCGCCTTGGTCTCATCAATATGACGAATGTGACAGTATGCCTGTTGTAGCACTTTAATACTTTTTTAGAAAAGTTGCATTTATATCTTCAACCGCCAATATTTCAAACACTAAGCTATCTGTATTTCACAGCTTGGCCTCCTCGGAGTCCACTGGTACCCTTCATTTGGGGAGCCAATCATTTAAACAAACAAAAAATTATTTCAACTTTATTTAACCAGGTAGGCCAGTTGAGAACAAGTTCTCATTTACAACCTGGCCAAGATAAAGCAAAGCAGTGCGACACAAACAACACAGAGTTACACATGGGATAAACAAACGTACAGTCAATAACACAATAGAAAAATCTATATACAGTGTGTGTAAATGTAGTAAGATTAGGGAGGTAAGGCAATAAATAGGCCATAGTGGCGAAATATTTACAATTTAGCATTAACATTGGAGTGATAGATGTGCAGAAGATGAATGTGCAAGTAGAGATACTAGTGTGCAAAGGAGCAAAACAAATAAAGTATGGGGGTGAGGTAGTTGGGTGGGCTATTTACAGATGGGCTATGTACAGGTGGAATGATTGGTAAGCTGCTCTGACAGATGATCCTTAAAGTTAGTGAGAGAGATATAAGACTCCAGTTTCAGGGATTTTTGCAATTCGTTCCAGTCATTGGCAGCAAAGAACTGGAAGGAAAGGCAGCCAAAAGACTTGGCTTTGGGGATGGCCAGTGAAATATACCCGTTGGAGCACGTGCTAATCGTCATGGGGGAGAAAGAGAGAGAGAGAGAGAGTCACAATTAATAAACAGTTGCACTGTTTTGGCTCCCATATCTAATTAAACAAATATTTCTAAGAGGTATTCAGGAGAATCAGGAAGGATGCTCTGGCTTTAATGGAATCATAGATTATCACTACATGGTTTGTACATTTGAGTATTTCTGTAGTTACACCAGTGTTTTTTTTCTTAATATGAGTTCAGATCCCATGGCATCAGTCATCATCTGGAGAGAGACAGTTCCTCCCAGTGCTTCATAACACTGAGATCCATACTCTCTACCAAGATCACAGTGGGTCTCCATGCCTGAGGATAGAGTGACAAGGTTATCACAATTCTGACACAACTGGTATAATTCTTTATAATCTAATTATCGCATTCTGTGGCTAATAATGAGTGAACTTGCTAATAATATAAAGGTATAACATTACAATGCTCTAAATGTATAAAGAGAGAAATAAAGTAGAAACAAGAAATGGACATTAACATGATCTTCTCTGGTATGGCATTAGTATGAATGGCTTTTGTCATAAATTTGTCTTCTATACACCAATAATATATCTGCTATGATTGGGGGACACTAAACATTAAACAACGATTTAGCCTAGTCTTTTCAATGCAATAAAAGGACAACTACATAGGAACCCAAATAAAGAATAAAATTAGCATGAGACTCCTGCTAACATCACAAAAAGTCAAAACACAGCCTCATGTCTCTTCAAAAGCAGCAACTTAGCAAAGGAACCTACTGTACTTATACAAAATCTTACATTTTTTATCAGTCCTCTATTTTCTAAGAGTGTAATTTTGACATAAACCGATTCATAGGTTATGACTCAGAGGAAAGAGGAAGAGCCTCAGAGTTTCACTTCTTAATTTAAACAGCCAGGCTGGCTACATGTCTTTTGTGTGATTATATCAGTGAAGAAGGAAAACGTGTTAAGTGAGGCTACTTTTAAGTGTGATGAAGATATGTTGGCACCTGAGAACATAACACCCCATTTGTTGTGTCAGGGCAGTGGTCAGCTCTCACACACTGCTGTCCAACACTGACATGAAGACACTACCTTCTTCTACACAATTAGTAGGCTCTTTCACTCCATTTTAGATTGTTATCATTTGAAAAAGTAACGAACAAGTAAGAGAGAGAAATAGAAAGACAGGAATTTGAGAGGAGGGGATGTCAGAGAAATAAGAGGTGAAAAAGAGAGGACCAGCAGTGTTTCCCTAAACGTGGTTTGTGACTTGTGTTTTTGACAGGCTGCAACTGATTCCTTTTGCGTTACAGCTGTTGGCTAGACACAATAACATGACTTTATAATGGACTGGATATATGTTATATACTATAATGGATATAGCACTTTGTGGGGCTCAAACCTTGTTGAATTGGGTTTCTTATTGGATGCAAAAAATTAGAAAACTTTAGAAAACAGTTTGAACCATTCTGCCATTGAGGATAGAGTGAAAATTATAACGTTCTCAACAGAACCTCTTTCATACTTTCACTTATGGACCTTGTGACCAATATGATCATTTTACAAGTAAAATCATTAACAAACTTCTTTTTAATTAATGATTGTTTATCACTGATTTTAGTCATAAGATGAAGATACAATTCTAATATCTGTAAGATACTGAATAAATGATTTTGCTTACAACAAGACAGTCCCACTACCATCATTAGAGGTCCATACACAGCATGCATGTTGATTAATCTGTCACAACAGGTCGCTGGCCCCACAATGATAGCAGTACAATGACAGAAGAGGTGTCTACATGGCATATAAAGAATGGAACCAGGCAAACATATAGAGGCATCATCCCTTCATTAACAATAGCATCCAGGGGAACATATTTGACCTGCCGTAACATTTTCTGTGGCCTTCAACGTTAATTCAGTTCACAAACTAAAGGTCTATTAAAACACAACTTGACTTTTTAATGGAATAAATGTATTTCCACATCAGTGCTGCAGGTGGCTACCGGTGGTTAGAGCATTGGGTCAGTAACCGAAAGGTTGATTCCCAAATTGTTCTGCCCCTGAACAAGGCAGTTAACCCACTGTTCCTAGGTCATTGTAAATAAGAATTTGTTCTTAACTGACTTGCCTAGTTATATAAAAAATTAGAATGCTCACAGTCAACACAGTGGTGTAATGTTTTGGGGTATCTGTACTGTCATGACTGTCCTGATCAGGTCAGGTTACAGGAGACCACAACCCTACAGATTATCTCTCAACCCCAACAGAGGAGGAGAGATCTAGGGTCTGAAGATGTGGGGGTTTTTGACCCCAGGTGAGTCAGCATCAAACTCACCCAGAACCCCTTGTTGGCCACATGTTTGTCTTAACTTTTTCCTTCACTTTTTCCCTCTTCCCAGCATAGGGCGCTAGTCGATTCAGGCGCAGCTGGGAACTTTATGGATCGCGGACTCGCCCTTAAGTTAGGGGTTCCGCTGGTGCCGATAGATTCTCCCTTCCCGTGCACTCCCTAGATAGCCGGCCATTAGGGTCAGGGATGGTCAGGGAGACCACGGTCCCACTGGACATGGTGACGCAGGGGAATCATAGGGAGCGTATCAGTTTCTTTATTATTGATTCGCCTGCGTTTCCAGTGGTGCTGGGGACTCCCTGGTTGGCCCGGCACAATCCTAAAATTTCGTGGAGACAGGGGGTTCTCCAGGGGTGGTCAGAGGAGTGTTCTGGAAGGTGTTTGGGAGTTTCCATCGGTGCCACGTCGGTGGAGAGTCCAGACCAGGGTTCCACGGTGTGCATTCCCCCCCGAGTATGCCGATTTGGCAATCGCTTTCAGTAAAGTGAAAGCGACTAAATTACCACCTTATCGACCGGGAAGGGATTGTACGATAGATCTCCAGGTAGACGCTGCGCTTCCCAAGAGTCACGTGTACCCGCTGTCCCAGGAGGAGACGTTGGCAATGGAGACATATGTCACGGAGTCGCTGGGACAGGGGTACATTCGGCCCTCCATTTCACCCATCTCCTCGAGTTTCTTTTTTTGTGAGGAAAAAGGAGGGAGGTTTGCATCCGTGTATCGATTATAGAGGTCTAAACGCCATCACAGTGGGGTATAGTTACCCTCTACCTCTCATCGCTACGGCGGTGGAATCGTTCCACGGAGCGCAGTTCTTCACAAAACTGGATCTCAGGAGCGCGTATAGTCTGGTGCGTATTCGGAAGGGAGACGAGTGGAAAACCGCATTTAGTACTACATCAGGCCACTATGAGTACCTCGTCATGCCGTATGGGTTAAAAAATGCTCCAGCCGTTTTCCAATCCTTTGTAGACGAGATTCTCAGGGACCTGTGCGGGCAGGGAGTGGTTGTTTATATCGATGACATTCTGATCTACTCGGCTACTCACACCGCGCATGTGTCTCTGGTGCGCAAAGTGCTTGGTAGACTGCTGGAGCATGACCTATACGTCAAGGCTGAGAAATGCGTGTTCTCTAAACGAGCCGTCTCTTTTCTGGGATATCGCATTTCCACCTCGGGGTAGTGATGGAGGGTGACCGCATTAGTGCCGTGCGTAATTGGCCGACTCCGACCACGGTAAAGGAGGTGCAGCGGTTTTTGGGTTTTGCCAACTACTACCGGAGGTTTATCCGGGGTTTTGGCCAGGTAGCGGCTCCCATTACCTCACTGCTGAAGGGTGGCCCGGTGCGTTTGCAGTGGTCAGCCGAGGCGGACGGAGCATTCAACAGGTTGAAGGCGCTGTTCACTGAGGCGCCCGTGTTGGCGCATCCGGACCCCTCTCTAGCATTCATAGTGGAGGTGGACGCGTCCGAGGCTGGGGTGGGTGCCGTGCTATCACAGCGCTCGGGTACGCCACCAAAACTCTGCCCCTGCGCTTTCTTCTCAAGGAAGCTCAGCCCAGCGGAGCGTAACTATGATGTGGGGGACCGGGAGTTGCTAGCGGTGGTTAAGGCACTGAAGGTGTGGAGACACTGGCTTGAGGGGGCTAAGCACCCCTTTCTCATCTGGACCGACCACCAGAATCTGGAGTATATTCGGGCAGCTAGGAGACTTAACCCACGTCAGGCAAGGTGGGCCATCTTCTTCACCCGGTTCCGGTTTACTTTGTCTTATAGACCGGGCTCCCAGAACGTAAAGGCTGACGCACTGTCCCGCCTTTACGACACGGAGGATGGGTCCACCGAACCAACTCCCATCCTTCCCGCCTCAAAGTTGGTAGCCCCAGTGGTATGGGAGGTGGACTCGGACATCGAGCGGGCGTTACGGGCTGAACCCGCGCCTCCTCAGTGTCCAGCGGGGCGAAGGTACGTGCCGCTTGGTGTTCGGGACAAACTGATTCGGTGGGCTCACGTCCTACCCTCCTCGGGTCACCCTGGGGTGACGAGGACAGTGGGGAGCCTTCGGGGGAGGTATTGGTGGCCTACGTTGGCTAAAGACGTTAAGGGTTATGTCTCCTCCTGTTCAGTGTGCGCTCAGAGTAAGGCTCCTAGGCACCTTCCTAGAGGGAAGCTACAACCCCTCCCCGTTCCACAGCGGCCATGGTCACATCTGTCCATAGATTTCCTGACCGATCTTCCGCCGTCTCAGGGGAACACCACGGTTCTAGTGATTGTGGATCGGTTCTCTAAGTCCTGCCGTCTCCTCCCGTTGCCCGGTATCCCTACAGCCCTACAGACTGCGGAGGCGTTATTCACCCATGTCTTTCGGCACTACGGGGTGCCGGAGGACATCGTTTCTGATCGGGGCCCCCAATTCACGTCTCGGGTATGGAGAGCGTTCATGGAACGCTTGGGGGTCTCCGTCAGCCTGACCTCCGGTTATCACCCCGAGAGTAATGGGCAGGTGGAGAGAGTGAACCAGGAGGTGGGCAGGTTTCTGCGGTCGTATTGCCAGGATCGGCCAGGGGAGTGGGCACGATACATTCCCTGGGCTGAAATGGCTCAGAACTCACTACGCCACTCCTCTACTAACGTGTCCCCTTTTCAGTGTGTGTTGGGGTACCAGCCGGTCCTGGCACCATGGCATCCGAGCCAGACCGAGGCTCCTGCGGTGGAGGAATGGGTACAGCGCTCCAAGGAGACCTGGAGGGCCGTCCAGGACTCTCTACGACAAGCGAGTGGACGGCAGAAGAGGAGTGCTGACCGCCACCGCAGTGAGGCCCCCGTGTTTGTACCGGGGGACAGGGTCTGGCTCTCGACCCGAAACCTACCTCTCCGCTTGCCCTGCCGGAAGCTGGGTCCGCAGTGTGTAGGGCCCTTTAAAGTCCTGAGGAGAATAAACGAGGTGTGTTATCGATTACAACTCCTTCCTATTATCGTATTAACCCCTCGTTTCATGTGTCTCTCCTCAGGCCGGTGGTGGCTGGTCCCCTGCAGGACAGTGAGGTACCGGAGGTCCCTCCCCCTCTGGACATCGAGGGGACCCCGGCGTACACGATCCGGGCCATTCTGGACTCAAGGCGCCGGGTGAGGGGCCTGCAGTACCTCGTGGACTGGGAGGGGTACGGTCCGGAGGAGAGGTGCTGGGTACCGGTGGGAGACATCTTGGATCCCTCCATGTTGAAGGATTTCCATCGCCTCCATCCGGATCGCCCTGCACCTCGTCCTCCGGGCGACCTCGAGGCCGGTGTCGGCGCGCTGCGGGAGCCGCGCGTCAGGGGGGTACTGTCACGAGTCCGACCGAGGGTGTTTCCTTTTCCCGGGCGGGTGGCGCTCGGCGGTCGTCGTCACCGGCCTATTAGCTGCCACTGATTGTTTTTTCCTCCCCCTCCTTGTATGTTTAGTGGTAGCACCTGTGTAGGGTTAATTAGTTTGTCTTTATTAGACAGCCGGCCCGCCTGGTTGTTGTGCGGGATTATTTCATTGTAACCTTCGGCTCTGTTGTGTTTGGAACGTTACTTTTGTGAGCACCCTGTGGTGTGTTAAGCGCTATTAAAAAGACGCACAGCATTGAAATTCTGTTTCCTGCATTTGACTCCACACCCACGACACCCATTAAACATGAAATAAGGGGACCTGGAACAATGGTTTCCGTCAGCCACAATGGTGGTCATGACGATAGATGGAATATGAAAATGTATGTCATTTTTGTTTTGTTATTAAAGGTTAATAGATGACGTTATTACGAAAACATTGTAAAGTGAAGCGTTTTCATAGTAAATGTTTGACGTTTATACGTTGTGTGGAAAATGTACAAATCAAAGGGAATGTTTTGGTAACGATGAAATGTGAAGTTAGTTGTCTAAAATTGGATTTGAATTCAAATCTAGACCTTGCCTCATAATTTGATACGCCCAGAGAATTGCCCTAAAGGCGGTTACGCCCACTTCTGACCCAAGGGTATAAAACCTGTGAGTAAAGAATTTACAGGAAGACTACGTGACCCAAGCTGCAGCCAAGGTCTAAAAAGTCAATGAAACCAAAACACAGCGCAAGTTTGAAGACAAATAAATGTTTTTCTACCCAAGCTATGGATGAGTAGCTGTGTCTAAGCGGGTGAATTCAAGTCGAACCACCTAGCCTCCATCTCCCATCGAATCGTGGCATCTACACTCTTTCATTCCAACGCTGTGAGCTCTGAGCTACAGAGTTGTCTGTCCTCAGAAGACCCCTTCCAGAACAAGGATGAGGGAACAGACTCCTAAGCCAAAGGGACACTGACATCGGGAGGACGATCACAGAGGTGCGCCGTCATCGAGCAGCCTGAACGGTCCCCTGAACGGTCTGCACAGAGAATCCTCGGAGATCTTCTTCACGTAATTACATCATAATATTCTGGCCCATAAGAGTGGCAGTTTGGGGCAAGGCTAGGGTTAGAATAAGCATAGCTGACAAATTCACCCAAATGTATATTTCTCTCGTGTACTTTCTTTTTCCTCTCTCTCTTTGAAATCCCCACTCTGGGTAACACGCGCCATAGTGTGTTGGCCCGTGTCACGACTTCTGCCGAAGTCGTTGCCTCTCCTTGTTCGGGCGGTGCTCGGCGTTCAATGTCACCGGTCTTCTAGCCATCATTGATCCTTTTTTCATTTTCCATTGGTTTTGTCTTGTCTTCCCACACACCTGTTTTCAATCCCATTCATTACCTGTTGTGTATTTAACCCTCTGTTTCCCCTCATGTCTTTGTCAGAGATTGTTTTATTGTCAGTGTAGTGTGATTGTTGTATAGGTGCGCGTCGGGTCCTCGTACCCATGTTTGTGTGTTTATGTACATTTAGTGTTATGGAGCATACTCCGTGGACTTTATTAAAAGACTCCATTTTACACTCCATTTGACTCTCCTGCGCCTGACTTCCCTGCCACCTATTACACCTATGCATGACAGCCCATTATACAAAGTTCTAATCAATAGCCTATAATGTGTTTGATCTATGTGCATCTTTTATCGTCATTTTAGCTTTCTCGTAAATAAATATTCAACTAAGATTTGTATGGTACGAACTCATTGGTGAGACCCGGGTCCGTGCAGATTCACAGACTATACGACGTTCGGAACGAGATTGTAGAGGTAACTGGTTAATTAGCGTCTGTTGTAAAATTGATATACTGATATTCTTTGAGTTAATTTGGGGAAAAGAAACTCAATAAAAACTAGTTTTCCCATGGTGCCCCAGGTTAATGAGTTAATAATTGCTTGATTCAGTTAATCACGCAATTAGAAACTTGTAATCATTCGATGAGCAACTGTCGTCACATTAACTAATACAACATCACGACAGTACTTTATTTGTCACGACCTGGCCATAGAGATTAGTTTATTCTCTATTTTGGTTAGGCCAGGGTGTGACTAGGGTGGGCATTCTAGTTTCATTATGTCTATGTTTTCTATTTCTTTGTGTTTGGTCGGGTGTGGTTCTCAATCAGAGGCAGCCGTCTATCGTTGTCTCTGATTGAGAATCATACTTAGGTAGCCTTTTCCACACCTGGGTTTGTGGGTAGTTATTTTCTGTTTTGTTTTTCTACACCTGACAGAACTGTTCGTTGTCGTTTTGCTCTTTGTTATTTTGTTCAAGTGTTTTTTGAAAATAAATCAAAAAGCTGCGCTTTAGTCCACTCCCTCTTCTTTTAATGGCCGTAACATTATTACTTATATTTTTGACAACAAGAAAATAATATACTTCTTACTCCATACTTTTCCCCAAATGTACTCTTCACATTTTGAATGCTTAACTGGACAGGAAAATGGTCCAATTCACACATTTATCAAGATAACATCCCTGGTCATCCCTACTGCCTCTGATCTGGCAGACTCACTAAACACACATGCTTCATTTGGAAATGATATCTGAGTGATGGAGTGTGCCCCTGGCTATCGTTAAAAAATGGTGCTGTCTGGTTTGCTTAATATAAGGACTTGGAAATTATGTATACTTTTGATATTTCAGTATATTTTAGCAATTACATTTACTTTGACACGTAACTATATTTAAAGCCAAATAATTTGACTTTTACTCGAGTAGTATTTTACTAGGTGACATTCACTTTTATTTGAATCATGCTCTATTAAGGTATTTTACATTTACTCAAGTGTGACAATTTGCTACTTTTTCCACCACGGAGTGAACACATGACCTGTGTTGTGTAACAGTGTTTCTCAACCTTTCTTGCACCAGGGATGGTTGTTCCTTTTTGGAGAAGTGCATTAAGTTAAACTAGTACTTGAGAACTGACTGAGTTGGTGTCAGAGAAACACTCTCTATATATATATATTTATTTATTAATGTGTTTGAGCCAGTCGTCTGGAACAGCTGATACTCTCATGCATTCTTCAATGTTACTTTCCTTGAAGCAAGCATATAAGTATTTTAGCTAGTCTGGTAGGCTCGTGTCACTGGGCAGCTCACCGCTGTGTTGCCTGTTATCCTTTGGCCTTTGGTTGGCGTATGTACGTACGGTCACTGTGGGACAAGGTCATCGATGCACTTATTGATGAAGCCAGTGACTGATGTGGTGTACTACACAATGCCATCGGAAGAATTCCGGAAGATATTCCAGTCTGTGCTAGCAAAACAGTCCTGTACCTTAGAATCTGCTTCATCTGACCACTTTTTTATTGACCGAGTCACTAATGCTTCCTACTTTAGTTTTTGCTTGTAAGCAGGAATCAGGAGGATAGAGTTAAGATTATATTTGCCAAATGGAGGGCGAGGGAGAGCTTTGTACGCGTCTCTGTGTGTGGAGTAAAGGTGGTCTAGAGTTTTTTTCCCTCTGGTAGCACATTTAACATACTGGTAGAAATGAGGTAACACGAATTTGAGTTTCCCTGCATTAAAGCCCCTGGCCACTAGGAAAGCCGCATCTGGATGAGAGTTTTCCTGTTTGCTTATGGCCGTATACAGCTCATTGAGTGCGGTTTTAGTGCCAGCATCGGTTTGTGGTGGTATTTTGACAGCTACGAAATATACAGATGAAAACTCTCTTGGTAAATAGTGTGGTCTATAGCTTATGATGAGATACTCTACCTCAGGCGAGCATGATCTCGAGACTTCCTTAGATTACATGCACCAGCTGTTGTTGACAAATTTGCACAGACTGCCACCCCTTGTCTTACCACAGGTTGCTGTTCTATCCTGTCAAAAAAGCTTAATACCCGCCAGCTGTATGTTATTCATGTCGTCATTCATGGGTTATTCCTTTTCATGGTTTTGAGTGCAAATGCCTTTTGAACTCTACAAAGTTGCTATTGCAAACAAAATGTGTTTGTGTTTATGAAGGTCTTAGGTCACATTCGAATACGAAAGAAAATGTATTTTCAAAAACACAATAGCATTTTCATTCCTTTATGTAACTGTATGTACAATTGAAAAACCACTAAAAAAATACAATTCAAGAGTTATAATCCATTAAATTAACACCATCACATGGATCATTCATTATTACTTTGTTAAGGGCAGTTCTGAAGGAACATTATGAAACTATGAAAATGTGTCAAAAGATCTATATACATTACTGTGCTTTGAGTTTGAGCTTGATTAAAATTAAAACAGCAATAAGCAGTATAAAATCATCATTAGTCATCAGTCATGGTCCCCATGGCAACTTTCATGACATCAACACCCCTCTTAGAGTCCCACTGTGATCCACCTGAGAGACTGCAAACACTCTGCTTACTCACCATCATCTGGAGAGAGAGAAAAAGAGAGTGAGCGAGAGAGAGTGAGCTAGAGAGAGAGAGAGCGAATTAAGAATAATAATATTTTACTTATCAAACAAAATACATTAAAACAAAGGTGCAATGATGTGTTACTGACCTTGTTCTTGAGGACAAGTTTTCTTCTTGTAGAACCAGTATGATCCCAGACAGATTGTCAGCAGAAGGAAGACTTCAGCAAGTTGGAAATAAACAAACACATTGAACACTGGTCCTGGGGGACAGAAGGGAGAAGGTATAACACCTAAATTTACTAATCAGTGAATTAATATAATCCATGAACATGAACTGCAGTAAGATCTGCTTTCAACATAAAACCTACCAGCCCATGAGGAGATTTCCACTGAATGTTCTGATAAAGGGAGACTGCAGTAAATCATTTTCTGTGGCTGGGATGTGTTACTAAGGTTTCATGCCTCTTACCAGTGGTTGCCTCTATCACAGTTGTGGAGGCCACTGTTGTAGGGTATTATTACACTCAATAACCCACCCTGAAATCTTTGTCTCCTCAGTTTATTGTTTTTGAAAGTTGCGACAGTGTTTCCTTGCAAAGTTTTATTTACATACTTTTTTACTTTGGATCCTGCATCGCGGTTAGCCTCAGCTGCTGGGACAGCTACAATCTGTCCTGGGATCCTTCCAGACCAAAAAGCCTGAAGTTGTTTACCGTAGCTTAGCTACTAGCCTAGCTGGTAGCTATCAGTATCAAGCTATCAAGGTTTCCCAACCCTTGTGTCTGGGACCTCAGAGGTTTCCCACACTAATTGCGGCTGGATTCCCTGCTGCCTGTTGCCTTTTCCCTGCAACCTGACCTGGCTGGAACTGCATTGTATGGCTACCAACATTAACTGATGCTGTGACCAACAGTATGTGCAATGACATTGCTTTCGTGTGGATTTAAAGGAGGAAACATATTTCTGCTTTTCAGATTTTGCCAATATTGTGAGCTCTTTTTGTTCATTTGTTCATCCTGTAAGGAGAGAGACACAGAAGCCTAGCTAGCCTAGCTGGCCGTATTTCTCAGATGGAGGTCATTATTAGGCCAAACAGATCATTCGGGTGGAGTAGAGCCTTGGTCAGGGAGGTGACCAAACTGTCACTGAAAGAGCTCCAGAGTTCCTCTGTGGAGATGGAAGAACTTTCCAGAAGGACAACCATCTCTGCAGCACTCCACCAATAAGGCCTTTATGGTAGTGGCCAGACGGAAGCAAATCCTCAGTAAAAGGCACATCACAGCCTGCTTGGAGTTTGCCAAAAGGCACCTATAGACTTTCAGACCATGAGAAACAAGATTCTCTGGTCTGATGAAACAAAGATTCTACTCTTTGGCCTGAATGCCAAGCATAATGTCTGGAAGAAACCTGGCAATATCTCTATGGTGAAGCATGGTGGTGGTAGCATCATGCTATGAGGATGTTTTTCAGCGGCAGGGACTTGGAGACTAATTGGGATCGAAGGAAAGATGAACGTAGCAAAGTAGAGAGCGATCATTGGTGAAAACCTGCTCCAGAGCGCTCAGGTCCTCAGACTCAGGCGAAGGTTCACCTTCTAACAGGACAGCAACCCTAAGCACACAGCCAAGACAACACAGGAGTGGCTTCAGGACAGTCTCCAAAAATCTTTGAGTTGCTCAGGCAGAGCCCTAAATTGAACCCGATCAAATGTCTCTGGAGAGACCTCAAAATAGCTCTGCAGCGATGCTACCCATACAACCTGACAGAGCTTGAGAGGATCTGCAGAGATGAATGGGAGACTCCCCAAATACAGGTGTTCCAAGCTTGTAGCATCATACCCAAGAAGACTTGTGGCTTTAATCGCTGCCAAAGGTGCTTCAACAAAGTACTGAGTAAAGGGTCTGAATGTAAATGTAATAAATACCTGTTTTTGCTTTGTCATTATGGTGTGTGTAGATTGATGAGGGGGAAAAACTGTCGTATCCATTTTAGAATAAGGCTGTAACGTAACATAATGTGGAAAACGTAATGGGGTTGGAATACTTTCCAATGCACTGTATGTAGCCTAAGAAACAAGGTTCATGAAATCAAAAACTTGCTAGTAACAGATGACATTCATATTCTGAAACTCACTTAGATAATTCTTTGATAATACAGTGGAAGCAATGCATGGTTATAACATCTACAGAATGGACAGAAATATCAATGGGGTGGTGTTGCAGTCTATATTCAGAAGCACATTCCTTTAAAGTTTATAAAAAAATCTCATATTAAATACTGTGGAAATAACATAGCTACAGGTTAATCTGCCTAACCTAAATTCCATAATTGTGGGAAGCTGCTACTGACCACCAAGTCCTAACAGTCACTATCTAGATAACGACGTAACGCTGACCAGAATGAGCGTTTGGATATGTATACCAAACCCGCTAAAAAAAGGAGGTATTTGGACATTAATAACGGACATTATCGAAACAAAACAAACATTTTTTTGTGGACCTGGGATTCCTGGGAGACTTTCTGATGAAGATCATCAAAGGTAAGGGAATATTTATCATGTAATTTCTTGTTTATGTTGACACCAACATGGCGGCTATTATGACTATTTTTCTGAACGCCGTCTCAGATTATTGCATGGTTTGCTTATTCCGTAAATGTAAAAAAAAATCGGACACAGCGGTTGCATTAAGGAATATCTATAAACAGCACAGGAATTAAATCATCATCATGTATCACATCTTTGGATGTAGTGATCACAATATAGTAGCCACATATCGGAAAACCAAAGTTCCAAATGGTGGGCGTAATATGGGGTATAAGAGGTCATACGATACGTATTGTAGTGATTCTTATGTTGATGATGTAAAAACGATTTGCTGGTCTGTGGTGCAATGAGGAGCAACCAGACGCTGCACTTGACACATTTATGAAATTGCTTATTCCAGTTACGAATAAGCATGCACCCATTAAGAAAATGACTGAAGAAATGTTAAATCCCCTTGGATTGGCGAGAAATTGAAAAATGGTATGGCTGAGACGGATGTTGCAAAAGGAATGGCAAATAAGTCTGGCAGCACAACCGGTTGGCAAACATACTGCAAATTGAGAAATCATGTGACTAAACTGAATAAAAATATGAAGAATCTATACCATGAAACAAAGATATATGACATAAACATGGATAGTAATAACCTTTGGAACACCTTAAATGAAATGTTGGGCAAAAAAGGCGAACTCAGCTCCAACATTCATTGAATCAGATGGCTCATTTATCACAAAACCCACTTATATTGCCAACTACTTTAATGATTTCTTAATTGGCAAGATTAGAAAACTTATGCATGACATGCCAGCAACAAATGCCAACACTACACATCCAAGCATAACTGAACAAATTATGAAAAACAAGCATTGTAATTTTGAATTCCGTAAAGTGAGTGTGGAAGAGATGAAAAAATGATTGTTGTCTATTAACAATGACAAGACCCCGCGGTCTGACAACTTGGATGGAAAATGACTGAGGATAATAGCGAACAATATTGCCTCTCCTATTTGACATATTGTTAATCTAAGCCTACTAGAAAATGTGTGCCCTCAGGCCTAGAGAGAAGCAAAAGTTATTCCGCTACCCATAGTAAAAATAAATAAATAAATTTGACCCAGTAAAAAAAAACTTTACTTGCTCAAATAGCCAATGTACCTATGTATGCGGATGACTCAACACTATCCACATCAGCTACTACATCGATTGAAATGACTGCAACACTTAACAAAAAGCTGCAGTTAGTTTCAGAATGGGTGGCAAGGAATACGTTTGTCCTAAATATTTCAAAAGCTAAAAGCATTGTATTTAGGACAAATCATTCACTAAACCTCAACTAAATCTTGCAATGAATAGTGTGCAAATTGAGTAAATTGAGGCGACTAAACTGCTTGAAGTAACACTGGATTGTCTGGCCCTTAAATGTAAATGTAAAGCTAACATTAATAATATGCATGTCAATCTCTCATGGCTCAAAGTGGAGGAGAGATTTACTTCATCACTACCTGTTTTTGTAAGAAGTGTTGACAAGCTGTTTAACTTCTTTGGGGTAGGGGGCAGTATTGGGTAGCTTGGATGAAAAACGTGCCCAAATGAAGCTGCCTGCTACTCAGCTGTAAAAGCTAGAATATGCATATAATTAGAAAATCTGGATAGAAAACACTCTGAAGTTTCTAAAACTGTTTGAATGATGTCTGTGAGTATAACAGAACTCATACGGCAGGCAAAAAACTGAGAAAAAAATCCAAGCAGGAAGTGGGAAATCTGAGGTTTGTAGGTTATCACCTCAGCCCCTATTGAAGATACCGTGTGATATTAGTTATGTTTCACTTCCCAAGGATTCCACTAGATGTCAACAGTATTTAGAACCTGTTTTGAGGATTATACTCTAAAGGAGGGGCTCATAAGGGCTCTTTGAGGTAGTGGTCTGGCAGAGTGCCACAGCCTCGGTCTGGCGCGCTCACGTGAAAGGTAGCTACGTTCCACTTCATTTGTACAGACAAAGGAATTGTCCGGTTGGAAAATTAATTAAGTTTTATGTTAAAAATATCCTAAAGATTGATTCCATACTTGGTTTGGCATGTTTCTATGGCCTGTAACGGAACTTTTTCAACTTTTCGTCCAGACGTTCGGTGCGACCTGAACGCGCTTTTGGATTTGTTTATCAAACGCCCTTACAAAATAATATATTTGGACATAACTGATGGACATTATCGAACAAATCAAACATTAATGGTGGAACTGGGATTCCTGGGAGTGCATTCTGATGAAGATAATCAAAGGTAAGTGAATATTGTGCTAATATAAGTGCTATTTCTGAGTAATGTTGACTACTCAATATGTCGGGTATCTTTTTGGCTGCTTTGTTGTCTAAAGGCTGTACTCAGATTATTGCATGGTTTGCTTTCTCCATAAAGATCTTTTGAAATCTGACACAGCGGTTGCATTAAGGAGAGGTTTATCTAAAGTTCCATGTATAATAGTCTATCTTTATCAATGTTTATTATGAGTATTTCTGTAAATATATGTGGCTCTCTGCACAATCACTGCATGTTTTAGAACTACTGAACGTAATGCGTCAATGTAAACTCAGATTTTTTAATATAAAAATGAACTTTATCAAACAACACATACATGTATTGTGTAACATGAAGTCCTATGAGTGTCATCTGATGAAGATCATCAAAGGTAAGTGATTAATTTTATCTCTATTTCTGCTTTTTGTGAGTCCTCTCTTTGGTTGGAAAATGGCTGTGTTTTTCTGTGACTTGGTGGTGACCTAATATAAACGTTTGTGGTGCTTTCGCTGTAAATCCTTTTTGAAATCAGACACTGTGGCTGGATTAATGAGAATTATATCTTTAAAATGGTGTTAAATACTTGTATGCTTGAGGAATTTTAATTATGAGATTTTTGTTGTTTTGAATTTGGCGCCCTGCACTTTCCCTGGCTGTTGTGGGGGGGTTCCACTAGCGGAATGGGGTTCAGTCCAAGACAGGTTATTAAACTAATAGCACACAGCTCGGACACCCATGCATATCCCACAAGACATGTCACCAGAGGTCTCTTCCCAAGTCCAGAACAGACTATGTTAGGCGCACAGTACTACGTAGAGCCATGACTACATGGAACTCTATTCCACATCATCAGGTAACTGAAGCAAGCAGTGGAATCAGATGAAGAAAAAATACACCTTATGGAACTGTGGCTACTGTAAGAGACACGGGTACAGACAAACACATACGCACACAAACGCTAGCACATGCACTCTACACACACGTACATTGTAATTGTTGTAATTATTGTTGTATGGTCTTATTCTACATTTTTTATTGCAGATATGTTGTGGTGTAGTAATGTTATATGACTTGCTGTTTATCTTTTGTTCCTTAATGTGTTTGGACTCCAAGAAAACTAGCTGCTGTCCTGGCAACAGCTAATGGGGATCCCTAATAAATAACAATTAATACAGTTAACATATAAAAACCCTGGTGGCAATAAAACATTTAAAGGAATCACATATCTGAGTTGAGATGTGCCAAATGCTGTGATGCTGCTACTTCAAGAGGGTCGTTCTGTGAAATGAGTCCCTTTTGGGTAGTGTAACCTGAAAATTAATCACTAATCTCTCGAGTGGCTAGATGTTCTTTACCATTTGGCCATCAGATTTGCCACCAATGCTCCTTACAGGACACATCACTGCACTCTATACTTCTCTGTAAACTGGTCATCTCTCAAGACCCACTGGTTGATGATAATTTATAAAACCCTCTTAGGCCTCACTCCTGTTTATCTGAGATATCTACAGCAGCCCACATCCTCCAGATACAACACCGGCTCTGCCAGTCACATTCTTTAAAAAGTCCTCAAAGCACACACATCCCTGGGTCGCTCTTTTCAGTTCACTGCAGCTAGCGACTGGATCTTAAGTCATGCAAAGACTTAATCTTGGACACTCTTACTGACAGTTGTGGCTGCTTTGTGTGATGTATTGTTGTCTCTACCTTTTTGCCCTTTGTGCTGTTGTCTGTGCCCAATAATGTTTGTACCATGTTGTGCTGCTACCATGTTGTGTTGCTACCATGTTGTTGTTATGGTGTGTAGCTACCATGCTGTGTTGTCATGTGTTGCTGCCTTGCTATATTGTTGTCTTAGGTCTCTCTTCATGTAGTGTTGTGTTGTCTCTCTTGTTGTGATGTGTTTTGTCCTTTATTTATATTGTATATTTGTATTAATTTTAACCCCAGGCCCCCGTAGGAGGCCTTTTTGCAGGCCGTCATTGTAAATAAGAATTTGTTCTTAACTGACTTGCCTAATTAAATAAAGGTTAAAAAAAATTGAAATAAAGACAAATCTCCAGAAATTACTTTGGCAAAGCAACAAAATACGGCTTTACAGTAATGGTGAACACTTGGGAGACATTTGGGGATTAAGTGGGTTAAAATGTTCCTAGAGGTCACAGAGGGTGACAGAGGGACATGTCAAAATGCTACATTTTGGCACTTTAGCAACTCTTTATAAATATTACAAATCTGAGATATTTAATTCTCCATGTGGTCTAGATTGAAGAAAAGATCAATTAGGGACTCATTCTGTGGAACGACCCTAGAGGTCAGGATTAAGATGATGTCAATCATAATCATAATCATCTAGATAATATGTGTGAAATCAAATCAAATTTTATTAGTCACATATATTTAGCAGATGTTATTGCTGGTTTAGTGAAATGCTTGTGTTCCTAGTGCCAACAGTGCAGTAGTATCTAACAATACACACATCTAAATGTAAAATAATGGAAATAAGAAATATATAAATATTAAGACGAGCAATGTCAGAGTGGCATTGACTAAAATACAGAAGAATAGAATACAGTATATACATATATTCAGTTGACCATCCGGGTGGTAGTCGGCTAGTGATGCTTATTTAACAATCTGATGGTCTTGAGATAGAAGCTGTTTTTCAGTCTCTCTTGGTGCACCTGTTTTGTAGAGTTGTGCCTTCTTCACCACACTGTCTGTGTGGGTGGACAATTTCAGATTGTCAGTGATGTGTACGCCGATGAACTTGAAGCCTTTCACCTTCCACTGCGGTCCCGTCGATGTGGATAGGGGCATGCAACCCACTGCTGTTTCCTGAAGTCCATCATTATAATTATGTAATTAATCATTGATATTGTTGATCATAATGTTTTTAACAAAGTAAATTAAACAGTAGATTACCTGGACAGTGTGAGATTCTCCTGCTGACAGTATTACGGTTGATGTTTCTGACGGTACAGGTGAGATCTCCTGACAGGCCTTTCTTCAGAGTGATGGTGTTTGTCTTATTATCAGGAGCGGCATCAGTGTCGTTCAGCGTCTGTCCATCCAGAGTCCAGCTGTACTGGGGACCATCCCCCTCAGAGGAGCAGGACACCTTCATCTCTCCATGAGACAGACACTCAGAGGACAGCTGAGGACTGGACACTGGAGCTGTGGGGGAAGAAGGATATGTAACTGTAGTAAGAGGGAAAAACACATTACAACACAACACCAGCCATTCTTCTTTAAAGCCACAGAAACTACTGTAAGTCAACAGGAGCAGCAGATTCATGACACACAATGACTGTATTTCAAATAAACAACAGATGATTTAATGTTGATGGATGTGGTTATGACTCTATGTACCAACTGCAGTAGACTATGAAAATAAAAATGACTCCTGTTGAATGACTACACATAAAATGCATTTCTCATTATTTTGATTATTATGCAGTCACATATGTGTAGTTTAGCCAGAGCAATATGTAGAGCTTGTCAAAGTTACCATTTGTAATAATTATTTGGCAAAAATACCCACCAGTTGACTCCAATCAAGTTGTAGACACATCTCAAGGATGATCAATGGAAACTGGATGCACCTGAGCTCAATTTCGAGACTCATATCAAAGCATCTGAATACTATTCCTGTTTTTTTTCTAAAAACCTGTTTTCACTTTGTAATAATTGGGCATTGTGTGTTGATTGTTGAGGAAAAACATTGATTTAATAAATGTTATAATAAGGCTGTAATGTAACAAAATGTGGAAATGGTGAAGGGGTCTGAATGCTTTTCGAATGCACTGCATGTACAGAAATATGG
This sequence comes from Oncorhynchus tshawytscha, assembly GCF_018296145.1. Taxonomy (NCBI): domain Eukaryota; kingdom Metazoa; phylum Chordata; class Actinopteri; order Salmoniformes; family Salmonidae; genus Oncorhynchus; species Oncorhynchus tshawytscha. Next base: position 64,913,118 of record NC_056436.1, on the reverse strand, counting down.
GAAAGTTAGATACAATTAGTTACAGTAACCAATGCAGCAACAAAGCATCAATACTGTGTCTAAACACCAACCCTTCACACATCATATTGAAAATAAGATTTGTTTTTAACTGACTTGCATAGTTAAATAAAGGTTAAAAAAATATACATATTAAAAAAATTGTAAATACTCTCGGGGCCTCTCAGTCTAAGGCACATCACAGTGCTACAGGCATTACTACAGACATGGATTAATTCCCATTGAAAAGTTGACACACCTACTCATTCAAGGGTTTTTCTTTATTTTGACTACTTACTACATTGTAGAATAATAATGAAGACATCACAACTATGAAATAACACATAAGGAATCATGTAGTAACCAAAAAGTGTTAAACAAATCAAAATATGTTATATTATTCAAGTAGCCACCCATTGCCTTGATGACAGCATTGCACACTCTTGGAATTCTCTCAACCAGCTTCATGAGGAATGCTTTTCCAACAGTCTTGGAGTTCCCACATATGCTGAGCACTTGTTGGCTGATTTTCCTTGACTCTGTGGTCCAACTCATCCCAAACAATTGGGTTGAGGTAGGGTGATTGTGGAGGCCAGGTCATCTGACGCAGCACTCCATCACTCTCCTGAATGATCATATAGCACTTACACATCCTGGAGGTGTGTTTTGGGTCATTTTCCTGTTCAAAAACAAATAAGTCCCACTAAGCGCAAACCAGATGTGATCGTGTGTCGCTGCAGAATGCTGTGTTAGCCATGCTGGTTAAGTGTGCCTGGAATGCAAAATAAATCACTAACAGTGTCACAAGCAAAGCACCCCCACACCATCACACTTTCTCATCCATGCTTCACGGTGAGAACCACACATCAGATCATGCATAGAGAGTAGAAGTACAAGTCAATTTTGGTTTCATCTGACCAGAGCACCTTCTTCCACATGTTTGGTGTGTCTCCCAGGTGGCTTGTGGCAAACTTTAAACAACACTTTTTATGGATATCTTTAAGAAATGGCTTTCTTGCCACTCTTCCATAAAGGCCAGATTTGTGCAATTGTTGTCCTATGGACAGAGTCTCCCACCTCAGCTGTAGATCTCTGCAGTTCATCCAGAGTGATCATGGGCCTCTTGGCTGAATCTCTGATCAGTCTTCTCCTTGTATGAGCTGAAAGTTTAGAGGGACGGCCAGGTCTTGGTAGATTTGCAGTGGTCTGATACTCCTTCCATTTCAATATTATCGCTTGCACAGTGCTCCTTGGGATGTTTAAAGCTTGGGAAATCTTTTTGTATCCAAATCCGGCTTTAAACTTCTTCACAGCAGTATCTCGGACCTGCCTGGTGTGTTCCTTGTTCTTCATGATCCTCTCTGCGCTTTTAACGGACCTCTGAGACTATCACAGTGCAGGTGCATTTATACGGAGACTTGATTACACACAGGTGGATTGTATTTATCATCATTAGTCATTTAGGTCAACATTGGATCATTCAGAGATCCTCACTGAACTTCTGGAGAGAGTTTGCTGCACTGAAAGTAAAGGGGCTGAATAATTTTGCACGCCCAATTTTTTAGTTTTTGATTTGTTAAAAAAGTTTGAAATATCCAATAAATGTCGTTCCACTTCCACTTGTTGTTGATTCTTCACAAAAAAATACAGTTTTATATCTTTATGTTTGAAGCCTGAAATGTGGCAAAAGGTCGCAAAGTTCAAAGGGGCCGAATACTTTCGCAAGGCACTGTATATCTCTGAATATGTACATTTCTCAATAATGGGATTTGGATCTAATTCTATTATAAAATGAAAGAGTAAAGATGAAACTATTTGTGAAATGATGGAAGGTGATGTTAAACCTTTAATGAAAGAGAATGGTATTCCCTTAAAAGTTTAACTAAGTCATTGGCCCACCCCCTTGAGCACAGACATGATCTGGCATCATGGAACGCCCTTTCCTATTGTTACAAATAAAAAACCCTCCTGAGGAAATCCTCTTCAGACCACAAAAACCTCAGTATAAGCTAAGATTTTAATGGTTGTTGAATTCCTAACCATATCACGTGGAGCATTGGGTACACGGCTGGAAATGGTTAAACTCTGAGACTATCGATCCCGACAGAATAAGAGCAAATCTAATTACTAATTACTAGTCTGCAGCTAGAAATGATGTAAACCTGGGATGCGAAGACCAACAACCGCCGAAACATCTATATATGAAAACATTTCTGAATGGTACTCTGAAGTATCCATTCTAACCACAAAAGACTTCAGGGAAGCAGAAACAGAGACCCTCGGACGAACTCTCCAAGAGACAGGTGGACGATTCCAACAGAGATTTTATTTTTATTTATTTTTATTTCACCTTTATTTAACCAGGTAGGCTAGTTGAGAACAAGTTCTCATTTGCAACTGCGACCTGGCCAAGATAAAGCATAGCAGTGTGAACAGACAACAACACAGAGTTACACATGGAGTAAACAATAAACAAGTCAATAACATAGTAGAAAAAAAAATCTATATACATTGTGTGCAAAAGGCATGAGGAGGTAGGCAATAAATAGGCCATAGGAGTGAATAATTACAATTTAGAAGATAACGATGACACACTGGGCGTAAATATATTTATTGATTGCAATTATTCCCGAATGAGTGAGCATTCATGTGCAAAGAATTAGCATTTCAATTGATATAATTTTCAACTGTGTAGTGACTCCTTTTGTCTTTCCCGCCTTTTTCAGTCCACACCCCTCTTCCTTGTGTCCACCAAGCCGTCATGTCGGCTTAGCCCACTAGGGAACCTCCCCTATCATTTGTTTGTTTATGCATTTCTGTTATTATTTAGTTAGTTATTAAATAAATTATTAAGACAATTGGTGTATGGATGATCCATAGTAAAGGCTGGGTTCGTGCAGATAACCAACAATTTACGGCGTTTGGAATGAGACTAATATGAGGTAAAGAATAATTCATTAATCAGAAGACTAATTGATCAGATATTGAATTATCTGAAGAGTTATATTCGGAAAATGCTAACTTTGTAATCTGAATATTTTCCTTGGTGCCCCAACTTCCTAGTTACTTACATTTACATGATTAGTTTGATCACGTAATAATAATCACAGAGAATTGATTTGATAAAATAACTGTTTCCAAAGACACGACATCGTTGAACAAGTTGAAGAAGCTGAACTCCTAGGAGTAACTTCGGTCAGATATCACGTCCAAGTTATATTGACAAAGTTGTTGTGAATATAGGGAGAGATGTGTCTGTTATAAAAAATATGTTTTGTGTTTTTGACACAAAGATCTGTACTAGTTGATCAGGTTCTGGTCTTGTCCAATCTTGATTACTGTCCGGTAATATGGTCAGGTGCAGCAAAGAAATATCTATCAAAGCTGCAGCTGGCTCAAAACAAAGCAGCAGGCCTTGCCCTTAACTGCACAAATAGAACTAACATCAACAACATGCAAGGTAGTCTTTCATGGTTGAGGGTTGAGGAGAAATTGACTACTTCTCTTCTAGTATTTTTAAGAAACATTTATGTGTTGCCTAACCACTTGTATAATCTATTTGCATACACTTCAAACTGACACCAAACCAGACAATACTAGGTTTCTTCACCGTACCTAAACAAATAACAGATATAATGCATTGCTCAGTTATGTATAGAGCCATGTCATCATGGAATGCTCTGCCACCAGATATTCCTCAGGCAATAAGTAGTTTTAAAAAATAGATAAAAACATATTGTATCACAGCACCTCTCCTCTCTCTAAAGATATACTTTAACTGTATATAAGAATATGTATATAGGAATAGTTTGTAAATAGTATTCTGGTTGCCTCTGTCTTTCCTATTGTAGCGGTTTTAGGGGTTGAATGGTGGATGGACGGTATGTGCCCGTGAGGTTTCTGTGTTTTTTGACTGCCAGGACCATGGTCAGCAATGTGAAGTATTCCCCCAGAGGCAGGACCATGGACAGCTCAGGGGAAACTTCTAGACTGCAGCAGAACAGCCACACCTGTCTCCAGTTGTAATTAGAGCCAAACTGCAGACAGGTGAAACCAATCAGGGCCTCTACTTAAAATTGTGTGGTTTGAACTTGGCCTCTATGTGAAAGTTTGGCAATAACTTATTAACTTTTCATTATTCACAGCGCTCTGGTGACATGGCAGGCAGGCCACTCCTGAAAACTGCTCAGCAAAGGCTCTTTTGACAGCTACCAGATTTATTTAAAAAAGGACATTTCCAGTGTCTGTGTTTATATTTTAAGGGGGTGTCACTTTGGCAGATAATGTCACCCATCTAAAGACATTTTTATTTTTTTTATAATTAACTAAATGTATGGTGTTTTTGTTTCTGTCAGTTTTATTGTTATGCTACAAATTGTTATTTTATGGTTGCAAGTAATTAAAAAAAAACATGAACTGGCGCACTTCCAGAAATAATTGTTTGTGTGTAGGTGCTGACTAATGGTGAATAAACTATAAACACCCTGGAAGGCACAGTGATGCTGAAACATTGATAAATACCCATTCAATTGCTGGGAGTTTATACATGGAGTGTGACTTTATTTTCATAGTTTATGGTTGTAAGTAATAAAAGGAACTAGAAAATGTTGCAATTCTGAGTAATGACTACTTTTGTAAGGATATACAGTAAACTTCAGTACTACTGAAGTTGCTAAATAATTCCAATAGATGGCAGCATAAGACCACAAATACAATTTCTGAACATTAGTTCTCCCTGGTACACCTCCTCCCCACAGGAAAACTCCCACATGCACTTTTTTCTTTCTTTCTTTCCACACTGCTAATGCAAGTGCTTCAGTCAAGGACTGAAAAAGCATTTAACAGATTACTCTGAATCAATATAATGATGAATCATGTTTATTTTATTAGTACCTGTTTTTATGCTCAATAATTAAAATTATACTTGATTACTATTTCAATAATCATTGTTAATAATCCTAAACATTAATTTAGTAACCTCTGGTGGAGAAAAAACTATTTTCCTTGGACATTCATTGTAAAATTCATCAACCAGCATCGTGGCGCTCTTTCGCACAAGTAGCCAAGTCAACAAGTCCCGCCACAAGCAGCAGCAGTGAGCACTCTGCCTTCTCGTGCAAGAGAGGGTCATGTTGAGGTAAATATTGTACATTTGAAATTCTTCAAAGTAGCCACCCTTTTCCTTGATGACAGCTTTGCACACTCTTGGCATTCTCTCAACCAGCTTCATGAGGTAGTCACATGGAATGCATTTCAATTAACAGGTGTGCCTTGTTAAAAGTTAATTTGTGGAATTTCTTTCCTTCTGAATGTGTTTGAGCCAATCAGTTGTGTTGTGACAAGGTAGGGGTGGTATACAGAAGATGGCCCTATTTGGTAAAAGACAAAGTCCATATAATGGCAAGAACAGCTAAAATAGGCAAAGAGAAAGTACAGTCCATCATTACTTAAAAACACGAATGTCAGTCAATCTGGGAAATTTCAATAACTTTGAACGTTTCTTCAAGTGCAGTCGCAAAAACCATTAAGCGCTATGATGAAACTGACTCTCATGAAGACCGCCACCTCTGCTGCAAAGAATAGGTTCATTAGAGTTACCAACCTTAGAAATGAGGTAGGGTGATTGTGGAGGCCAGGTCATCTGATGCAGCACTCCATCACTCTCCTTCTTGATCAAATAGCCATTACACAGCCTGGAGGTGTGTTGGGTCATTGTCCTGTGCAAACCAGATGGGATGTTGTATTGCTGCAGAATGCTGTGGCAGCCATGCTGGTTAAGTGTGCCTTAATTAAGTGCGCCTTGCAATTTGCAACATTCACTCAATTCGATGACTGAGAACAGATTTCTATGCATATAAAATTACCCAGCAGCCATTTAGAAACAACATATCGTACAAAGAAAATGGTTATTTCTTAATTAAAAAATGCCTTCTGGCTGTTTAAATCGTCCACATCTTGAAAACGAAGACAGGGAAGTGCTTTTCCTTTAGGCTGTACACCTTTTTCTGAAGGAAGAAAATGTGGTTAACCATGAACAGAAAATGTTTAACGTTTGATGGCTATGTGCCAGCCATCTCTAGCACTACAGGTCACCACAATGAGTAGCCAGGCGAACAGTGAGACTGCTTAATTAACAAGTACCTGCAAATGTAATAATAATAATAATAATAATAATAAAAACTTATGTGAGGTAATGCCGTCGAGGTTAATGCGTCAGGTCTCATTGCTAACAATAGCAAAGCAGGGATTGTGACATAGAACAATGGGCTGTGTATAGAAAGTTCCGAAGGCGGGTTGGTTCCACGGTGGTCAATAGAACTAATAGGAGCTAGCAGGGTGAAAAATACCCTAAAATATGTTTTCGTTTCCAATGGGAACAGATTAGTCATGGTGGGCAGAACAAGCAAGGAGGTGGACAGAGTCAAGCATGAGCTAGTGAGGTCCTATTGGCCCGTTCTAGCATACATTTGCATATTTCCATTAGGGAATGCCTACTCTGTGAAATGCGGGTGTACAATAACTCAATTCGACGTTGCACTCCTCCTAAACAACGTGATTACGTTTTTTTTTTGTCAAAGGCTAAAGTCTACAAAACTTAGTCCACTCGGATTCGACTTTTGGGAACAAAATATATTACGGTATTAAGATCAAATGTTTCATCGATGAGATCAGTTGCAGAATGTAGGTCAAAATCCATCTCATTCCATCTTCTCCCACTGCCAGTGGGCTGCCAAGCCTTTGCTTCATATTTATACATCCAGTGAAATATCTGTCTCATTGTTCTATCTGTGTTATGAAACCGGGCTCCATGTCGGATTCAATTGACTTGTTTTTATCAGAAAAAAGCGTTGTTAAAAATGTTGTTTCCAGCCTACTGCTTGCTTTAGCTTGCTGGGTTTCCATGACGACTAGCAGCTAACTGCTACTTAACAGGAATCCGGGACACAAACATGGGGTTCCAGTCGTAAAGGCTGTGTCGTGGAATCCGTGTTGTGGAATACTTTTAATGTAATCTCAACTGCAATCCAGGTCATTTGGATCTCCTATTACACTGTTACGTTCCCCAGATTATGTGTTGTAGTTTGTGTATTTGCATGTGTTTATTTCAGGAAATGGCTTCCTGAAATCCCTCAAGCAGCTGATTGGTCGACTCCAGGGCTAATTGGAGAGCTGACCCCGCCCCCTCGTCAAGACACAGCTGTCTCCAATTACCCATTCCTTCTGACACTATATAAAAGTCAGTGTTCTGTTCAGGGGGGAGATCTCTTCTTTTTGGAGGTAGAGATTTTGCTGGAGGTAGGGATTGCTGAGATTGCTGAGATTGCTGAGATTGCTGAGATTGCTGAGATTGCTGAGATTGCTGAGATTGCTGAGATTGCTGAGATTGCTGAGATTGCTGAGATTGCTGAGATTGCTGAGATTGCTGAGATTGCTGAGATTGCTTGTGATGTTGATTTTGTTGGAAAGTGGTATGTTCTGTGAGTTTGTTGCTCAGATAGAGCTTATTTGACATCCTTTTGTTTCTTAGTTTGTTTAAAATTGTTTAATATTCTGTTTCATTTGTTCCCAGGGGGGAAGGCACCTAGGGAGTGCTTAGGCAAGAGGCCCGCGGGCATACATATACCCGTAGCATATTCGCTGTCTAGACACACTAGGTAAGACCTGGGCGGACCACCCCTTGTATTTTGGTTAGGGCACCAGGTGGTGCTAAATTAGGTAAGTAGTGGGTAGGCAGGTAAAATAGGAGAGGGGGGGGGCTTTAAGATTTACTTTCTTTGCTTTGGTTCCGTCCAGCCCCTTTTCCCCATATTACCGTGTAAAGGAATAAAGTCCTTGTAAACGGTACCACATTCTGCTTGTTGTCATTTTTACTCGCACCTACAGTCCATACCTTTTTCGCTTCACAGAGAGTTTAGTTGTAGCAGGGTGTTGCGTTCCCTCTTCATAGAGGCGTGCGTAACATAATGGGGGCTCATCCAGGATTTTTCCATTAAACACACCGGACCCTGCTGCTCTGAGCTCTCTCTGTGGTTAGTGATTGAGGTGTGATGGTAGGTTGTGAGTTTGGATGACTTGTTTAGTTAGTGTTCAGTAGACTGCATTGTATAAGATGGCTGCATCAGCCATCTCCAAGTTTTTTGACGCGCCCTCTATTGATTGTTTGGTGAGGTTTCGTAAAGTAGACCTTGTAGCTATAGCTGACCATTATGGATTTGTATTCCCTGAGAAAGCCCTAAAGGCTGAGCTTTTGGTGCTAGTCAGGGAGGGTTTAGTGAGAGAACGGATTCTCTCATTGCAAGGAGAGGAGACGGGTAGACCTTCTGATGCCAAGTCGGCGGACAGGGCAGAGGAAGGGGTTCCTCGTACCCCCTTTACATTGCCCCGATTCGATCCTTTATCTTCTGCTTCGGGTCGTTCAGATGGGACTGCTAGGCTGAAGGTGAGGCTGGCTCGGTTAGAAATGGAGCAAAAAGATAAAGAGAGACAGATGCATTTTGAACTTGAAATTAGGAAAATAGAAGCTGACAAGGAGGTGAGGATCCGACAACTGGAGCTAGATGCTGGCTCCAGTGCGACTCCACAAGCTGCTCATCATCAAGCCCACTTCGATGTGAGTAAAAACATAGCTTTAGTCCCTCCATTCCGAGAGTCGGAAGTTGATTATTATTTCTCTGCGTTTGAGCGTGTGGCCGCTGCGCTGCATTGGCCACTCGAGGTTTGGCTGCTCCTGTTACAATGTAAATTGTCTGGGAAAGCCCAGGAAGTAGTAGCTGCTCTCTCCCTGGAAGACAGTTTACATTACGATACAGTTAAAACTACCGTGTTGCGGGCTTATGAGTTGGTGCCTGAAGCTTACAGGCAGCGCTTCAGGAACCACAAAAAACGTCTCACCGTACATTTGTTGAATTTGCTAGGGACAAAGAGTCTCTGTTTAGTCGTTGGTGTTCAGCCAGCAAAGCTAATACCTTTGCTGATATTCGGGAGTTGATGCTGTTGGAGGACTTTAAAAGCAACCTCCCAGATAGACTTGTAGTTCATTTAAATGAACAGAAAGTGGTGACATTGGCCCAAGCAGCAGTGTTGGCAGATGAGTACGCTTTGACACACAAGACTGTCTTTGGTGCTCCATGTTTTGAAGGCCGGACGAGTACGTCATCAGTTCCTCGTTCAGGTCGCTTTTCCTCTAACAACCCTAAGCCTTTTCAAGAAATCCGTGAATGTTATTACTGTCACCAAAAGGGTCACGTGATTGCGGACTGCCCAGTTTTGAAAAATAAACCGAAACGGTCCCAGTCACCGTCCCCAAAAATGAGAAGTTTGGGTTTAGTCAAGTCTTTGGATCGTCAATTGGATCGAGTTGTTGATTCAGCATTTGAGAAACCGGATCCTGTCTATGCTCCGTTTATCTCTGCCGGTTATGTTTCCTTAACAGGAGAACCAACTGATCAAAAGCCTATCCAAATCCTACGTGACACCGGGGCGGCGCAGTCAGTAATCATTACTGATGCTTTACCCTGGTCTCCTGAAACGTATTGTGGCTCACATGTCATATTACAGGGGATAGAGACAAACCGTACCTGTACCATTACACTGGGTCCACTTAGTGTCAGACTTGGTATCAGGACGTTTCCGTGTTGGTGTAGTGTCTACACTGCCAGTATCAGGTGTAAAATTGCTACTAGGGAATGATATTGCTGGTGGTAATGTCACTCCTGTGTTAGAGTTAGTAGACAACCCAGAAATCAGAACTACAGATGAGAAATTGGTTCAAGCATTTCCACATGTTTTTCCTGCTTGTGTGTTAACGAGGGCACAATCTCGCAAGCTTGGAGATGTGGTGGATTTGGCTAGTTCTATTTTTGAGAATGTTGAGGTAGAAGACAATGCACTGAGTATTCCTTCTGCATTGCCGACAGTTTTTACCCCCGTAAAAACTAAGGCAGGGGAAAACGAAATCGCGCCCCAATTACATGACATTCTTTTGTCTGTCACCCCTGAGAAGGTGACTGAATGTCAAAAAGAAGACACTAGTCTTCGCAAGTGTTTTGCTTCGGTAATTTCCATTGAGGAAGCTAAAACTAGACAGACTGCCTACTTTATGGAAGCAGGACTTTTGATGCGTAAATGGGCATCTTATGACACCATTAATGACTGGAGTGAAGTGTGTCAAGTGGTTGTTCCTACACCGTTCCGACAGCAGGTGCTGTCACTCGCCCATGACCAGGCGTGGTCTGGACACTTGGGGATCACAAAGACTTATAACCGGGTCCTTCGTCATTTCTTCTGGCCAGGTTTGAAGTCTGACGTGGTCCAATTTTGTAAAACATGTCACATATGTCAACTCACTGGGAAAGTGAATCAAACAGTTCCACGAGCGCCACTCTGCCCGATTCCTGTGGTAGGGGAACTGTTTGAAAGAGTGATAATTGATTGTGTAGGTCCATTGCCGAAAACCAGGTCAGGTAACCAGTTCCTACTAACAATAATGTGCAGTGCTACTCGATACCCAGAGGCTATTCCTCTCCGTACTATAACGGCTAAGACTGTGGTGAAGGCACTGGTGAAGTTCTTCTCTACGTTTGGACTCCCTAAAGTAATCCAAACTGATCAGGGATCCAACTTCATGTCTAAACTGTTTTCAAATGTGTTAAAGACATTGTGTATTTCCCATCAGGTCTCCAGTCCGTATCATCCAGAGTCAAGGGGCTCTAGAACGCTGGCATCAGACACTGAAGGCAATGCTACGCAAGTATTGTATGGATACCAGTACTGATTGGGATGAGGGGGTGCCCTTTGTCCTATTTGCTATAAGGGAAACGATACAAGAGTCCTTAGGGTTCAGCCCTGCTGACCTTGTGTTTGGACACACCCCACGGGGTCCGCTGAAAGTTTTGAAGGAGCATATCTTATCTCCTACACCCAGTAGCGCCCCTAAAAATGTGTTGGATTATGTCAGTAAGATGCGGGAGAGACTGCCCGCCGCATGTGCGTTAGCCCAAAAGTCTCTCTCCTCGTCTCAAAAACGCATGAAGTTGCATTATGACAAAAAGGCTGTTGGCCGTTCATTTGCACCAGGGGTTCAAGTTTTAGTTTTGTTGCCAATCCCTGGCTCATCTCTGTCAGCACGTTTTTCTGGACCATATCTGGTGGAAAAGAAACTCAATGACACCAATTATGTGATAAAGACACCAGATCGAAGGCGTTCTTCCCGTGTGTGTCATGTTAACATGCTGAAAACATATTATGTGCGTGATTCTCCCGACAGCTCCTCAGGTAAGCGGGTCCAGCCCGCCGTCTCCAGTGTGGCTGCGGTGGTGCTGAAGCCTGGCTGGGACCTAGATGAGGATAAGGAGGACGGGTTGGAGTTACGCCATACATTACAGCAAGGTGAACGCCTATGTAATTCAGAGATGCTGAAGAAGTTACCCTCTCAAATGGAACATTTGGATAATGATCAAACTAAGGATCTTATCCTATTGATAAACAGTTCTCAGTGTGTTTCAGGACATTCCAAGTCGCACATCCATCTTGGAACATGACGTGGATGTGGGGAACGCTGTTCCTATACGTCAGCATCCGTACCGGGTTAATGCTATATAATGTACAGATAGCTTATGTGAAGGGCTCGGCGAATGTGGTTGCTGACGCTCTATCACGGGTTTACTAACTGGGGATACGTTGGCATTTATTATTGCAAAACTAGGTTTGCAATTTTTGTGGTGGGCGTGTTACGTTCCCCAGATTGTGTTGTAGTTTGTGTATTTGCATGTGTTTATTTCAGGAAATGGCTTCCTGAAATCCCTCAAGCAGCTGATTGGTCGACTCCAGGGCTAATTGGAGAGCTGACCCCGCCCCCTCGTCAAGACACAGCTGTCTCCAATTACCCATTCCTTCTGACACTATATAAAAGTCAGTGTTCTGTTCAGGGGGGAGATCTCTTCTTTTTGGAGGTAGAGATTTTGCTGGAGGTAGGGATTGCTGAGATTGCTGAGATTGATTGTGATAGAGGTTGATTTTGTTGGAAAGTGGTATGTTCTGTGAGTTTGTTGCTCAGATAGAGCTTATTTGACATCCTTTTGTTTCTTAGTTTGTTTAAAATTGTTTAATATTCTGTTTCATTTGTTCCCAGGGGGGAAGGCACCTAGGGAGTGCTTAGGCAAGAGGCCCGCGGGCATACATATACCCGTAGCATATTCGCTGTCTAGACACACTAGGTAAGACCTGGGCGGACCACCCCTTGTATTTTGGTTAGGGCACCAGGTGGTGCTAAATTAGGTAAGTAGTGGGTAGGCAGGTAAAATAGGAGAGGGGGGGGCTTTGAGATTTACTTTCTTTGCTTTGGTTCCGTCCAGCCCCTTTTCCCCATATTACCGTGTAAAGGAATAAAGTCCTTGTAAACGGTACCACATTCTGTTTGTTGTCATTTTTACTCGCACCTACAGTCCATACCTTTTTCGCTTCACAGAGAGTTTAGTTGTAGCAGGGTGTTGCGTTCCCTCTTCATAGAGGCGTGCGTAACATACACTGAATAAAAAATATTAACGCACCATGTTAAGTGTTGGTCCCATGTTTCATGAGCAGAAATAAAAGATGCCAGAAATGTTCATTATGTACAAAAAGTTTATTTCTCTAAAATGTCCCTGTTTGTGAGCATTTCTCTTTTGCCAAGATAATCCACCCACCCGAATGGTGTGGCATATTAAACAGGGTCGGCAGGTAGCCTAGTGGTTAGAGCGTTGGGCCAGTAACCAAAAGGTTGTTAGATCAAATCCCTGAGCTGACAAGGTGAAAATCTCTTGTTCTGCCCCTGAACAAGGCAATTTTGCAGTACTGTTCCTAAGCTGTCATTGTAAATAAGAATTTGTTCTTAACTGACTTGACTAGTTAAATAAAGGTTAAATAAAACTGTGTGATCATTACACAGGTGCACCTTGTGCTGGGGAAAATAAAAGTCCACTCTGAAATGGGCAGCTTTGTCACTAAAACACAATGCAGCGGTTGTCTTAAGCTTTGAGGGAGTATGTAATTGGCATGCTGACTCCAGGAATGTCCACCAGAACACTTGACAGAGAATTGAATGTTAATTTCTCAACATAAAGCTGTTTTTGAGAATTTTGCAGTATGTCCATCCAGCCTCACAAACACAGACCACGTGTAACCGCTCCAGCCCAGGACTTCCACATCCAGCTTTTTCACCAGCGGGATGTACTGAGTAATATTTCTGTCTGTAAAAAAAAAATCTGATTGGCTAAACCTGGCTCCCCAGTGGGTAGGCCTGGCTCCCCAGTGGGTGGGCCTATACCTTCCCAGGCCCACCTATAGCTGCGCCCCTGCCCAGTCATGTAAAATCCATAGATTAGGGCCTAGTTTATTTATTTAAACTGACTATTTCCTTATATGAACAGTAACTCAGTAAAATCTTAGAAATAGTTGGTTTATATTTTTGTTCAGTATTGATGAAGCACAGTGATAACACATGAATCTGTTTTATAAATAAACAAAATATCTCACATTGCCCATGCTTCCCATGCTTGTTCAATGAACCATAAACAATTAATGAACATGCACCTGTGGAACTGTCGTTAAGACACTAACAGCTTACAGACTGTAGGCAATTAAGGTCACAGTTATGAAAACTTAGGACACTAAAGAGGCCTTTCTACTGACTCTGAAAAACACCAAAAGAAAGATGCCCATTTTCATCTGCGTGGATGTGCCTTAGGCATGCTGCAAGGAGGCATGAGGACTGCAGATGTGGCCAGGGCAATAAATTGCTATGTCCGTACTGTGAGATGCCTAAGACAGCGCTACCAGGACAGCTGATCGTCCTCGCAGTGGCAGACCATGTTTAACAACACCTGCACAGGATTGGCACATCCAAACATCAAACCTGCAGGACAGGTACAGGATGGCAACAACAACTGCCAACTGCCCTGCAAGACAGGCATGTTAGTGTTCTGCCATGGCCAGCGAAGAGCCCGGATCTCAATCCCATTGAGCACGTTGGATCAGAGGGTGATGGCTAGGGCCATTCGCCCCAGAAATGTCCGGGAACTTGCAGTCCATGAGGAGGAGAGGCACTGCAGTACTTAATGCAGCTGGTGGCCACACCAGATACTGACTGTTACTTTTGTTTTTTACCCCCCCCCCTCCCTTTGTTCAAGGAAACATAATTTCATGTCTGTGAAACTTGTTCAGTTTATGTCTCAGTTGTTTAATCTTTTTATGTTCATACAAATATTTACACGTCAAGTTTGCTGAAAATAAACGCAGTTGACAGTGAGAGGCTGTTTTTATTTTGATGAGTAACATTGCTGATATAGTTTGGCATGCTACAGGCAAGAGTCCCCACAAAGTCCTTCTTGTCACGCCTTCTCAACATAAAGCTGTTGTTTTAGAGAATTTGGCAGTACGTCCATCCGGCCTCACAAACACAGACCACGTGTAACCACTCCAGCCCAGGACTTCCACATGTGGCCAGGTCTGTGTTTGTGAGGCCGGATGGACGTACTGCAAAATTTTCTAAAACAACAGCCAGAGGCGCCACCTAAGTGGGCCAAGCCTAAGGTGCAGCGGGGCCCACGTCCCGCACCAGAGCCGCCGGCGTAAAGAAGACCCACCCGGACCCTCCCCTTTAGAGTCAGGTTTTGCGGCCAGAGTCCACACCTTTGGGGGGACTACTGTCGCACCGTGGCCATAGAGAGGCTTTTATTCTCTATTTTTGTTAGGCCAGGGTGTGACTAGGGTGGGCATTCTATGTTCATTTTCTATGTTTTGTATTTCTTTGTTTGGCCGGGTGTGGTTCTCAATCAGAGGCAGCTGTCTTTCGTTGTCTCTGATTGAGAACCATAATTAGGTAGCTTTTTCCCATATGGGTTTTGCGGGTAGTTGTTTTTGTGTCTGCACCAGACAGAACTTTTTCGGTTTCGGTCATTCTCTTTGTTTTATTAGTCAGTGTTCAGTTCAAAATAAAACGATGAACACGTACCACGCTACACCTTGGTCCTTACCTTCTTCCACCAACAGCTGTTACAGGAGTGATGGAGTCATATCAAATCAAATGTATTTATATAGCCCTTTGTACATCAGCTGATATCTCAAAGTGCTGTACAGAAACCCAGCCTAAAACCCCAAACAGCAAGCAATGCAGGTGTAGAAGCACAGTGGCTAGGAAAAACTCCCTAGAAAGGCCAAAACCTAGGAAGAAACCTAGAGAGGAACCAGGCTATGTGGGGTGGCCAGTCCTCTTCTGGCTGTGCCAGGTGGAGATTATAACAGAACATGGCCAAGATGTTCAAATGTTCATAAATTACCAGCATGGTCAAATAATAATAATCACAGGCAGAACAGTTGAAAGTGGAGCAGCAGCAGGGCCAGGTGGACTGGGTACAGCAAGGAGTCATCATGCCAGGTAGTCCAGAGGCATGGTCCTAGGGCTCAGGTTCTCTGAGAGAGAGAAAGAAAGAGAGAAAGAGAGAATTAGAGAGAGCATACTTAAATTCACACAGGACTGGCCTCCCGGGTGGCGCAGTGGTTAAGGGCGCTGTACTGCAGCGCCAGCTGTGCCACCAGAGACTCTGGGTTTGCGCCCAGGCCCTGTCGTAACTGGCCGCGACCAGGAGGTCTGTGGGGCGACGCACAATTGGCCTAGCGTCGTCCAGGTTAGGGAGGTGTTGGCCGGTAGGGATATCCTTGTCTCATCGCGCACCAGCGACTCCTGTGGCGGGCCGGGCGTAGTTTGCGCTAACAAAGGTTGCCAGGTGCACGGTGTTTCCTCCGACAAATTGGTGCGGCTGGCTTCCGGGTTGGATGCGCGCTGTGTTAAGAAGCAGTGCGGCTTTGTTGGGGTGTGTATCAGAGGACACTTGACTTTCAACCTTCGTCTCTCCTGAGCCTGTACGGTAGTTGTTGCGATGAGACAAGATAGTAGCTACTAAACAATTGGATACCACGAAATTGGGGAGAAAACGGGGAAAAATTCCAAATAAATACAAATAATAACAATAATTCACACATGACACCAGATAGGACAGGAGAAGTACTCCAGATATAACAAACTGACCCTAGCCCCCCGACACATAAACTACTGCAGCATAAATACTGGAGGCTGAGACAGGAGGGGTCAGGAGACACTGTGGCCCCATCCGATGATACCCCCGGACAGGGCCAAACAGGAAGGATATAACCCCACCCACTTTGCCAAAGCACAGCGCCCACACCACTCAAGGGATATCTTCAACCACCAACTAACCATCCTGAGACAAGGCCGAGTATAGCCCACAAAGATCTCCGCCACGGCACAACCCAAGGGGGGCGCCAACCCAGACAGGAAGATCACATCAGTGACTCAACCCACTCAAGTGACGCACCCCTCCCAGGAACGGCATGAAAGAGCACCAGCAAGCCAGTGACTCAGCCCCTGTAACAGGGTTAGAGGCAGAGAACCCCAGTGGAAAGAGGGGAACTCGCCAGGCAGAGACAGCAAGGGCGGTTCGTTGCTCCAGAGCCTTTCCGTTCACCTTCACACTCCTGGGCCAGACTACACTCAATCATATGACCCACTGAAGAGATGAGTCTTCAGTAAAGACTTAAAGGTTGAGACCGAGTTTACCTCTCTCACATGGGTAGGCAGACCATTCCATAAAAATGGAGCTCTATAGGAGAAAGCCCTGCCTCCAGCTGTTTGCTTAGAAATTCTAGGGAGAATTAGGAGGCCTGCGTCTTGTGACCGTAGCATACGTGTAGGTATGTACGGCAGGACCAAATCAGATAGGTAGTTAGGAGCAAGCCCATGTAACACTTTGTAGGTTAGCAGTAAAACCTTGAAATCAGCCCTTGCCTTGACAGGAAGCCAGTGTAGGGAGGCTAGCACTGGAATAATATGATCAAATTTGTTGGTTCTAGTCAGGATTCTAGCAGCCGTATTTAACACTAACTGAAGTTTAGTTAGTGCTTTATCCGGGTAGCCGGAAAGTAGAGCATTGCAGTAGTCTAACCTAGAAGTAAGAAAAGCCTGGATTAATTTTTCTGCATCATTTTTGGACAGAAAGTTTCTGATTTTTGCAATGTTACGTAGATGGAAAAAAGCTGTCCTTGAAACAGTCTTGATATGTTCGTCAAAAGAGAGATCAGGGTCCAGAGTAACGTCGAGGTCCTTCACAGTTTTATTTGAGACGACTGTACAACCATTAAGATTAATTGTCAGATTCAACAGAATATCTCTTTGTTTCTTGGGACCTAGAACAAGCATCTCTGTTTTGTCCGAGTTTAAAAGTAGATAGTTTGAAGCCATCCACTTCCTTATGTCTGAAACACAGGCTTCTAGCGAGGGCAATTTTGGGGCTTCACCGTGTGTCATTGAAATGTACAGCTGTGTGTCATCCGCATAGCAGTGAAAGTTAACATTATGTTTTCAAATGACATCCCCAAGAGGTAAAATATATAGTGAAAACAATAGTGGTCCTAAAACGGAACCTTGAGGAACACCAAAATGTACAGTTGATTTGTCAGAGGACAAACCATTCACAGAGACAAACTGATATCTTTCCGACAGATAAGATCTAAACTAGGCCAGAACTTATCCGTGTAGACCAATTTGGGTTTCCAATCTCTCCAAAAGAATGTGGTGATCGATGGTATCAAAAGCAGCACTAAGGTCTAGGAGCACGAGGTCAGATGCGATTAAAAGGTAATTTACCACCTTCACAAGTGCAGTCTTAGTGCTATGATGGGGTCTAAAACCAGACTCAAGCATTTTGTATACATTGTTTGTCTTCAGGAAGCCTTTTCTAAAAAAATTGAGAGGAATGGAATATTTGATATAGGCCGATAGGCCGTTTTTTATATTTTCTGGGTCAAGGTTTGGCTTTTTCAAGAGAGGATTTATTACTGCCACTTTTAGTGAGTTTGGTACACATCCGGTGGAAAAAGTGTTGTTTATTATGTTCAACATAGGAGGGCCAAGCACAGGAAGCAGCTCTTTCAGTAGTTTAGTTGGAATAGGGTCCAGTATGCAGCTTGAAGGTTTAGAGGCCATGATTATTTTCATCATTCTGTCAAGAGATATAATACTAAAACACTTGAGTGTCTCTCTTGATCCTAGGTCCTGGCAGAGTTGTGCTGACTCAGGACAACTGAGCTTTGAAGGGATACGCAGATTTAAAGAGGAGTCCGTAATTTGCTTTCTAATAATCATGATCTTTTCCTCAATGAAGTTCATGAATTTATTACTGCTGAAGTGAAAGCCATCCTCTCTTGGGGAATGCTGCTTTTTAGTTAGCTTTGCGACAGTATCAAAAAGGAATTTCGGATTGTTCTTATTTTCCTCAATTAAGTTGGAAAAATAGGATGATCGAGCAGCAGTAAGGGCTCTTCGATACTGCACGGTACTGTCTTTCCAAGCTAGTCGGAAGACTTCCAGTTTGGTGTGGCGCCATTTCCGTTCCAATTTTCAGGAAGCTTGCTTCAGAGCTCGGGTATTTTCTGTATACCAGGGAGCTAGTTTCTTATGGGAAATGTTTTTAGTTTTTAGGGGTGCAACTGCATCTAGGGTATTGCGCAAGGTTAAATTGAGTTCCTCAGTTAGGTGGTTAATAACTTATTTTTGTCCTCTGACGTCCTTGGCTAAACAGAGGGAGTCTGGAAGGACATCAAGGAATCTTTGTGTTTATGTGAATTTATAGCACGACTTTTGATGTTCCTTGGTTGGGGTCTGAGCAGATTATTTGTTGCAATTGCTAACGTAATAAAATGGTGGTTCGATAGTCCAGGATTATGAGGAAAAACATTAAGATCCACAACATTTATTCCATGGGACAAAACTAGGTCCAGAGTATGACTGTGACGGTGAGTAGGTCCAGAGACATGTTGGACAAAACCCACTGAGTCGATGATGGCTCCGAAATCCTTTTGGACTGGGTCTGTGGACTTTTCCATGTGAATATTAAAGTCACCAAAAATTTGAATATTATCTGCCATGACTACAAGGTCCAATAGGAATTCAGGGAACTCAATGAGGAACACTGTATATGGCCCAGGAGAGAGAGACAGAGTGATAGAATGATGAAGAGAGAGTGAATAAGAGAGAGAGGGAGGAGAGAAAGATAGAGAGAAATGAGGATAGTTAAACAGAATAAAATGATAAGCTTCCTCAAACAAATATACAGCCTCATCTTAATTAAATGTACAATGATGCATTATTGGCCCTGTTCTAGAGGAATCTCTCTCTTAATTAAATTTACAATGCATGGTTACTGACATGGTTACTGACATTGTTCTTGAGGACAGGTTTTCTTCTGTAGAAACAGTATGATCCCAGACAGACTGCCAGAAGAATGAAGACTTCAGCAGGTTGGAAATTAACAAACACACTGAACCCTGGTCCTGGGGGACAGATGAGAGACAGAGTAAAACTTAAATTAAGTGCTCAGCTAATTAATCAAATTTGTCAAAAATCAGATATATTTAGTTCTCCATGTTGTCTATATAAAAAAAATATCAAAGGGACGCAATGGAACTCATTTCGTGGAATAACCCTAGAGGTCATGATGACAATGATGATTATGATGCCATCAATCGTCATCATCATCATTATTAATATGATCATGTATTATTTTGCATGATGTGTCTGCTAAAGCAAAACAAATAATGGCACAGATATAAGAATGAAAATGTGACCGTACAGTAGCTTAGCTGGACACCTGTTGATGTTGTTTCTGACGGTACAGGTGAGATCTCCTGACAGGCCTTTCTTCAGAGTGATGGTGTCTCTTCACCAGGAGAGGTCTCAGTGTCTCTCAGTATCTGTATCTGTCCATCCAGAGTTCAGCTGTACTGGGGTCCATCCCCCTCCATGGAGCAGGACACCCTCATCTCTCCATGGGAAGAACACTGGAGCTGTGGGGAATAAGGCAACTTCAGCAAACAGACAAAACAAATATCTACATTATGTATCATATTACTGTATATTTCTTTGGAAGCTAATAGTCATATGTCTTTTTGTTGTTGTTGAGATAGCCCTTTACCTTCAATGAACAGGTGTAGTCTTCTGTTGACCAATGAACTTCCATTAGAATGAAATGTTTCTAAGAGGTATTCATCAGAATCCGTCCTTTCGGTGTTAGTCATCCTAAATCTGCTGTTGTTCATGAAGAACTCTGATCTAGCTTTAATGGAGTCATGCATTCTCACTAAATCATTTAAAATGTTGACTTTGTCTGTAGCTTTATCATCGGGGTCTTTTTATAATAAGAATGTATATCCCCTGGTATCAGTCAGCTGGAGATAGACAGTACCTCCCAGAGCTCCATAACACTGACATCCACTCTCTCTAGCATCACCGGAGGAGGTTAACATGCCTGAATTGCATTCTTTGGAATATAGTGCACAATGTGGAAGGTCTGCTAACGCATCGTGGAGTTGCATTATTTTCCGGAGAACGCACAGATCCCTGAATTGATTATTCCTTTCATACCATGGCTATAAATTAACATATTTGCCTCTAGAATGTATTCCTTTGCCAATAGAAATGTGCCAACATCCACTGAAGTAGATAGCAAGTATAGCTAGCTAAATAGCTACAGTACAGTAGTTGTCTTGGTAATAAAAAATAATAATAATTGCTGGCTCAGCTAACCAAACCATCATTCTTGCTTACTATTATGAAAATCGAATTCAACAATACCATTAAATGTTTTCAATGTTATGTTTGCTTTCAAAAGCAGCTAAAAAATAAAACATGTAAGAATGAGCTTCAAAGTCATTGAATTAGACCATGCAATTATACCGTGCGATATAGGGAAATAATGCATGCTCTAGAATGCAATTCAAGCCAATCAAAAACGAGTATTAAACAATGCAATGGTACAATTGTTTATAATCTAATTATCTGATTTTGAGGCTTGAGCATGACAATAACATACATTTATAACTATTACAATCCTCTAAATGTATGAAGAGTGAAATAAAGCAAAAACGAGAAATGGACATTGAATTTTTAAGGATCCGCCCCTTTATTTAAAAATGTCACCTAAAAGACATACCCAAATCTAACTGCTTGTGGCTCAGGACCTGGCGCAAGGACATGCATATTATTGATACCATTTGAAAGGAAACATTTTGAAGTTTGTGGAAATGTTAAATTAATGTAGGAGAATATAACACATTTGATCTGGTGAAAGATCTGGTAAAATATGTATTTTTTGTACCATCATCTTCGAAATGCAAGAGAAAGGCCATCATGTATTATTCCAGCCCAGGCGCAAATTACGTTTTGGCCACTAGATGGAAGCAGTGTATGTGCAAATGTTAGACTGATCCAATGAACCATTACGTTTCTGTTTAGAATTTTGTATCAGGACTGCCCACATGTTCCTGTACAGGTTGTTCTATTTGAGTAAAATTAACATTTAACATTATTTACCTTCTCTGAAAAGAGAGAGCTGCAAAACAGGAGTGATTTTTAGGCTATAATAACTGTCATGAGAAAAAGTATTGTTTCATTATCCTCAGAAAAAGTATTAATGTAATTTAATACCAGTGCTGATACACAGCTGCCAACAAAACAGAAAAACGATGAATAAAAAATAAGCTACCACCATAAAAATATTTATTAGAAGTTCATTAATGCACACACAGAAAAAACGAAGGAAATTATTTGGGCTGTTTTGAAAAAGGAATGAGTATTTTGTCTCCATTCTAGTTACTTATCAATGACTACTCTCGGGAAGCCTACTAATGAGTCCTAAACCTCTATCTCCCCTCTGTTAGCAAGTATCACAGGTTTGGTCGCCGCTTTCCTCATTCTGAAGGCTGAAGTCCTTCGTTCTGCATCTGAAATGTGAGATGAGGTAAATCAGTGGTGTGATGACACAGTAAGTCAGATCCTAAGTAGTGGTGACACACATATGTGCTGTACTGTAGCCTCATTGATAGTAACTATGGTAACATTATAGGTGGGGTGCTTGCTGTGTTCTAACCTGTGGTGCTGGACTTCTCCTTCTCCTCTGAATACAGCAGGCTACCAGTATCACCGCTAGGAGGAGACCAACAGCTGAACCTGACCCCAAGATGAGCACCATGGGTAAACCTGGTCCTACATAGAGGAGCGTTAACATGGTGGAGAGGTGATGAGCATATTAATGAATAGTAATAAACACAACACAACATACACTGACTGTACAAAACATTAAGAACACCTTCCCAATATTGAGTTGCAACCCCCCTTCTGCCCTCAGAACAGCCTCAATTTGTCGGGGCATGGACTCTATACGGTGTGGAAAGTGTTCCACAGGGATGCTGGCCCATGTTGACTCCAATGCTTTCCACAGTTGTGAAAAGTTGGCTGGATGTCCTTTGAGTGGTGGACCATTCTTGATAAACACTAAACTGTTGAGCCTGAAAAACCTAGCAGGATTGCAGTTCTTGACACAAATTGGTGCGCCTGGCACCTAATACCAGACCCCGTTCAAAGGCACTTAAATGTTTTGTCTTGTCCGTTCACCCTCTGAATGGCACACATACACAATCCATGTCTCAATTGTCTCACGACAATCCTTCTTTATCCTGTCTCCTCCCCTTCATCTACACTGATTGAAGTGGATTTAACAAGTGACATCAATAAGGGACCGTAGCTTCACCTGGATTCACCTGGTCTTTGTCATGGAAATAGGTGTTCCTAGTGTTTGTACTCTCAGTGTAGATGTATATCCAGGCACGTGTACAAATAGGGCTGTGCCCTCTTATTAAAAAAAGTGCCCTAGCAGCAGTGGCATTTTGTCAAATGTAATAGTCATTGAAAGAAATACTTTCAGTCTCTTTCAAATGTTTTACTTTTAAATGTAACAAAGTGCACATCAAACTGGCTCATTTCATAAACTTGAATCTTGGAAAAGGTCCCCTCCCCTGCACTTCAGCCCCTCACCCACACTCCAGCCCCACATTTTCACTTGTCTGACTTCTGCATGCAGTGGACTCTGACTACGGACACTGGGAGGAGAGTGTGCATACTGGAAGGCTATGTTTGAGTTGGACCGGTAATGTGTATCTCTCTCTGTTAGGGGCAGCGAAGGTGGCCATTGGACTGCTTGTTTGTATGAGGCAGATTTCAGCAGCAGCAGCAGAAAAAACTCAAATCAACTAAAAATGAGACACCATAGCCAATTAGCTGGTGTCATGACGTGGCCCTTTCTGGGTATAGATCGTGGCATCCCCCTCGCTCTCTCTCTCTCTCCTACACCCAAGTTCTGTTATCTCAGGTCGTAAATTCCTGGTGTAGACTCTCTCCCCATGGCCATGTAGAAAGAGAGACACAGAGAGAATAAAGGATTTCACATGGCGAACTCCTACATCCCCAAAATGAGAATTTGATACAAAATGTCCACTTGTGAGAAGTTGGGAATGGTCTGTGGCTACTTAAGGGACGGGTATGACGAGTGTGTTTCATTTGGTGACCTCAGAGAGGACAGGAAACACACATAACTATATCTCTGAAAGTGTACATTTCTCAATAATGGGGTTTGCATCTAAGTCTGGTATTAAATGAATGAGTAAAGATGAAGTAATTTGTGAAATGATGTAATGTGATGTTAATACCTTTAGTGTGAAAGAATTGTATTCCCTTTAAAGTTTAACTAAGTCATTGGCCCGCCCCCATGAGCACAGACATGATCTGGTGTCATGGAACAGCCCTTTTCTAACCCCCCACCCCTGAGGATATCCTCTTCAGATCACAAAAACCTCAGTTTAAGCTAAGGTTGCAATTGTTGTTGAATTCCTAACCATACCACGTGGAGCATTGGGTACACGACGGGAAATGGTTCAACTCTGAGACTATCGATCTCGATATGCAACCAATATGCAGCGTGGTACATGTTCGTCATGTTTTTTTAAAACATTTTTTTTTTTATTTTACCCCGTTTTCTCCCCAATTTCGTGGTATCCAATTGTTTTAGTAGCTACTATCTTGTCTCATCGCTACAACTCCCGTACGGGCTCGGGAGAGACGAAGGTTGAAAGTCATGCATCCTCCGATACACAACCCAACCAAGCCGCACTGCTTCTTAACACAGACCCGGAAGCCAGCCGCACCAATGTGTCAGAGGAAACACTGCACCTGGCAATCTTGGTTAGCGCGCATTGCGCCCAGCCCGCCACAGGAGTCGCTGGTGCGCGATGAGACAAGGACATCCCTATCGGCCTACCCCTCCCTAACCCGGGCAACGCTAGGCCAATTGTGCGTCGCCCCACGGACCTCCCGGTCGCGGCCGGTTACGACAGAGCCTGGGCGCGAACCCAGAGTCTCTGAAGGCACAGCTGCGCCCGGGAGGCCCCTTGTGTTCATCATGTTTTAATGAACAAAATCACTGAACACGAAAATACAAAATAACAAATAGAAAGACAGAAACGAAAACTGAAACAGTTCCGTGTGGAACACACAGACACAGAAAACAATCACCCACGAAACACTGGTGGGAAAAGGCTACCTAAGTATGATTCTCAATCAGAGACAACTAACGACACCTGCCTCTGATTGAGAACCATACCAGGCCAAACGCAAAATACAACATAGAAAAACAAACATAGACTGCCCACCCCAACTCACGCCCTGGTCATACTAAAACAAAGACAAAACAAAGGAACTAAGGTCAGAACGTGACAAGAAGACTAATTGATCAGATATTAAATTATCTGAAGTGTTATATTAGGAAATTTATAATTTTGTAATCTGAAGATTTTCCTTGGTCCCCCGACGTCCTAGTTAATTACATATACATGATTAGTTTAATCACGTAACAATAATTACAGAGAATTGATTTGATAAAATAACAGTCTTCACTTTAATGATTCCAAAGACACGACACTAGCTAGCAGAATTACATCATCATTCACTATGATCAGCTGATAGCCACTCTTTTCCTACTGTCAATAATTTAGTCCTCTCTAGACCAGTTACTAGGAGTTAATGTAACTTACTTGCTTACACTCTGTGATGAGGCCATAATGAATTGGACTATACATATTGACATTTGGAAACAGAGACAGTTGGTACAGTTTCCATTTCTATTTTTGAAACAGGCCCATATGGGCAGCCCTGTTTATAGCTGATGAGGACCCCCTGACTGAATTCAGGCCACCGTTACCAGGCAACAACACCCACAGAGCACAACAACAGCACTCATCTACAGAAGGTGGTAACACAGAAGCAAATATAGCATACTGACCACTTCCTTTTTGAGAATACAAGTATAGCATCCTAAACTGAAGGTCTACATTTTTCTTAAACTCCTACTGGCTGTTTGCATTCAATGATTCCATGGCTTTTAAGCCCCTTATACATACGGAGTCTATAGAAGTCTAAGCCCCCTTTTTCCCACATTTTGTTAGTGGGATTTTAAATTATTTAATTTTAATTTGTTTTACATTGATCTACACAAAATGCTCCATAATGTCAAAGTGGAAAGAACATTTTACATAATTGTTTTTCATATTAATAAAAATGTAACAACTCCAATAGTCATGGAATAAGTATTTATCCCTTTTGTTTAGACAAGCCTAAGTTAGTTCAGAAGTAAAATGTGGCTTAACAAATCACATAAGTTATATGGACTGAAACAATATGCTTTGACATGATTTTTGAATGACTACCGCCTTTTGAATGTCACAATGAGGCCATTGGTGATTTTAAAACAGCTACAGAGTTGAAAAGCTGTTATGGTAGAAAACTGAGGATAGATCAACAATATTATAGGGACTCCACAATAATGACCTAAATGACAGAGTGAAAAGAACAATACAAATATTCAGAATGAAAATGTTCCAACAAGGCACTAATGTAATACTGAAAAACAACATGGCAAAGGAATACCATTTTCAGCCTAAATGCAAAGCCTTTATGTTTGGTGCCAATCCAACACAACACATCACTTAGTAACTGCCTACTTATTTTCGGCAAAGACTGGGGAGTTCTTCAGGATGAAAAGAAGTGAGATGGAGCAAAGCAGAGGTAAAATCCTTGAGGAAAACCTGCTTCAGGCTGCTTTACACCACACACTCGGGGAGGAATTCACATTTCAGCAGGACGATAACATACAACACAAATCTACACTGGAGTTGCTTACCAAGGAGACAGTGAATGTTCCTGAGTGGCCAAGTTAAAGTTGTGACATAAATCTGTTTGAAAATCTAAGGCAAGACTTGAAAATTGCTTTCCAGCCATGATCCCAGACACATTTTGAAAAGAATAATGGGAAAATATTGCACAATACAGGTGTGCAAAACTCTTAGAGACTTACTCAAGAAGAATCACAGCTGTAATCACTGCATGTTTCTAACATGTATTGACTCAGGGAGTGAATCAAGGTGAATCTAATCAAGGTACTGTATATTGGTGTTTATTTTTTGTTAAAGGAATCATCCACCCCAAAACACTAATTGTGGGATTAACCGTGTTAAATAGTGTTAATAAATATATTCAGTTGAAGTGGGAAGTTTACATATACCTTAGCCAAATACATAAAAAATGATAAAAAAAATTCCCTGTCTTAGGTCAGTTAGGATCACCACATTATTTTAAGAATGTGAAATGTCAGACAAATAGCAGAGATCATGATTTATTTCAGCTTTAATTTCTTTCATCACATTCCCAGTGGGTCAGAAGTTTACATACACTCAATTAGTATTTGGTAACGTTGCCTTTAAATTGTTTAACTTGGGTCAAACGTTTCAGGTAGCCTTCCACAAGCTTCCCACAATAAGTTGGGTGAATTTTGGCCCATTCCTCCTGATAGAGCTGGTGTAACTGAGTCAGGTTTGTATGCATCCTTGCTCACACATGTTTTTTCAGTTCTGCCCACAAATCTTCTATAGGATTGAGGTCAGGGCTTTGTGATGGCCACTCCAATACCTTGACTTTGTTTTCCTCAAGCCATTTTGCCACAACTTTAGAAGTTTCCGACCAAGCTTTAACTTCCTGACTGATGTTTTGAGATGTTGTTTCAATATATCCACATAATTTCACTTCCTCATGATGACATACTTTTTGTGAAGTGCACCAATCCCTCCTGCAGCAAAGCACCCCCACAACATGATGCTGCCACCCCCGTGCTTCACGGTTGGGATGGTGTTCTTAGGCTTGCAAGCATCCCCCTTCTTCCTCCAAACATAACAGTGTTCATTATGGCCAAACAGTTCTATTTTTTGTTCCATCAGACCAGAGGACATTTCTCCAAAAAGTACGATCTTTGTCCCCATATGCAGTTACAATCCGTAGTCTGGCTTTTTTATGGCGGTTTTGGAGCAGTGGCTTCTTCCATGCTGAGCGGCCTTTCAGGTTATGTCGACATAGGCCTCGTTTTACTGTGGATATCGATACTTTTGTACCTGTTTCCTCCAACATCTTCACAAGGTCCTTTGATTTTGTTCTGGAATTGATTTTCAATTTTCGCACCAAAGTTCGTTCATCTCTAGGAGACAGAAAGCGTCTCCTTCCTGAGCGGTATGGCGGCTGCGTGGTCCCATGGTGTTTATACTTGCTTACTATTGTTTGTACAGATGAAAGTGCATTCAGGCATTTGGAAATTGCTCCCAAGGATGAACCAGACTTGTGGAGGTCTCAATTGATTTTTCTGAGGTCTTGGCTGATTTCTTTTTATTTTCCCATGATGTCAAGCAAAGAGGCACTGATTTTGAAGGTAGGCCTTGAAATATATCCACAGGTGCACCTCCAATAGACTCAAATGATGTCAATTAAATCATCAGAAGCTTCTAAAGCAATGACATAATTTCTGGAATTTTCCAAGTTGTTTAAAGGCACAGTCAACTTAGTGTATGTAAACTTCTGAAATAATCTTTATGTTAACAATTGTTGGAAAAATTACTTGTGTCATGCACAAAGTAGATGTCCTAACCGACTTGCCAAAACTATGGTTTGTTAACAAGAAATTAGTGGAGTGGTTGAAAAACGAGTTTTAATGACTCCAACCTAAGTGTATGTAAACTTCAGACTTCAACTGTATGTTGTGTAGGTGAACTAATTCTTAATTTTGTTCTTATGTCAATGTTGGTAGAAACATGTAAAAAATAATTTTGGGAAATCTGTTGCAACTCAAATCTACAACAAAGCCCACAATGCAATGCACTCTATTTCTTGGCTGGCTGGCTAGCTAGCTAAAAAACATAGTTACACACAATAATAAAGTCAATATCAGCATGTGAAGTAGCTAGCTGCTTTGCTTTGTTAAAATCCCCAACTACAATAAATGCAGCCACAGGAATTGTGGTTACCAGGTTGTAAAAAGTCCAGTGTAGTTCCTAGAGGGCCATCGTGGTATCGGCTTGAGGGGGAATATAAATGGCTGTGACCTTAACCGAAGAATATTCTCATGGGAGGTAATACGTTCGGCATTTGATTGTGAGCTATTCTAGGTTGGGTGAACAAAAGAACTTGAGTTTCTGCATGTTATCACAATCACACCACAAGTAGATAATCATGAAACCTACACCACTGCCTTTCTTCGAGCATGGGGAGTTCTTTATTCCTGTCTGCGTGATGAACTGAGAACCCAGCTGGCTCTATGGATGGGGACAGCCATGAGCCGAGAGAGCCATGATTCCATGAAATATATTATGTTACAGTCCCTGGTGTCTCTCTGGAAAGAGATCCTCACCCTGAGCTCGTCCAGAGACAGAACATTAGCAAGTGATATACTCAGAAGTGGTGGATGGTGTGCACGCCTCCTGAATCGGATTATAAGTCCACTCTGAATACCTCTTCTCCACCGGCGGCGTCTTGGAGAAGCCTCGGGGATAAGTTCAATTGCCCTGGGGAGAACAAACAAAGGATCCAATTCGGGAAAGTCGTATTCCTGGTTGTAATGCTGTTGAGTTACCGCCGCTCTGATATCCAAAAGTTATTTCCGGCAGTATGTAATAACACAAAAACAAATTCTGGGCAAATAATGAAAGAAATAACACACCAAAAAAACGAAATACTGCAAAGTTGCTTAGAGGCAGAGCTGCCATGTCTGTCTGCACCATCTTACTCTATATCAGCATGTGAAGTAGCTAGCTACTGTAGCTGTAAAATCTAAACAAACTGCACTATCAATTTAGGACTCTATCTCACTGAATTCAACTTGCTGCTCATCTCTGCCCAGAGTGAGAGCAGAGCATGTTTCTGTCCCACTTTTGAGGAGATGGGAAACTCCATTAGACTCGTATTAACGCTCATTGTGTATGGACCGTGCTGTGCATTCTTGGTGATTCTGAGAGCTCTCCTTCAAGGAGTGAATGGGAGTCATTTGAGATAATTAACTTGTTCTCTGTAATATCGTTGTTACGGATACAGTTATCCTGTGTGTGTGTGTATCCTGTGTGTGTGTTTCTTTTCTCTCCTTCTCCCCTCACAGGTGAAAATCATCACTCCCCAATCAGTCAACAATCAATCATCAATCAGAAGACACACCTCCTCCTATTTCCTACCCTATCACAGTTCCTTCCCCATGGTTTAAAAACCCCATCATATGTTTGCTCTACAGCTAAAATCTCTCTGTAAATGCCATGTCTGTAGGTCTCTGTGTTTCACTCTCGCTTTGTGTCTTAACCTCTCTCTTTTGTTTGAGCACCTCCATAGCACTTTGTCATCACCTGTGAGTATTGTTTTTGGTTATGGTGTTTGTTTGTTGCTGGTGGGAAAAGGGGGAAACCAAGACAAGTCGCCCATGGGCATACACTACCCGTAGGTGAAATTTGTTAAATACACTAGTTGGAACTGGGCGGACCACCCACTGTATTTTTTGGTTAGTTAGTTAGCTGTTGTTAAAGTAGGCTAGTCTAGCTTAGGGGTGTTTTTGTATATTTATTGTTTCTTTCCTTGGGTCCAGCTCAGCCCCTTTTCCTGCTTCTCCCCCCCATTATTGTGTGTTTCTAAATAAACCTGGAGTTTGACGGTAGATTTCTGTTGTGGTTATTTCGTTCACACTTTTACTTTGTCACAATAATAATTTGCATGAGTTGTTACAGGTCTCATTACCATCCCCCCCTAGACTGTCGGGCCAAAAGGGATTCGTAACAATCGTATAGTTTTGGACATTACATACTTTAGAGGAGAATAGGCAGTTCTCAACTCATACCCTAACTTTGAGAAGGGATTGAGTGACGATTAGTTTAGCAACCGCATGACGCAGCTTGACAATGTGAATGTGATGGGTTGACAGTCAGTTGGGTGGGGCGTTTCTCCATTCATTGCACAATGGGATTCCTATCACATCCTTTCTGTAATATCTCTGTTTTCCAGACACACAGGATGCACTGCGACATGATACTTGAAGGAGAAACCGAGTTGAATCATTTGGGACACTGTTTAGATTGGGCACATCTAAACAAAATATATACTTTGTCATGACTTTGCGCTCTGGTTTTCTGGTAATTGTTTTAAAAGCGTTACGAAATGTGAGTTTGTTATCCCCAATCTCCAGTGACGAGAATGATGTAGCTATGACGTGTTTCTAAACAATTACCTGACTTTCACAGACGGACCACCTAGAAGTTAAATCATGGGGACATTTGTTATTTTACCCACTGATAAAACAGAGGCTTTCACCAAATTGACAGGAGTTTCATGTGTTTTATTTCTGGGGGTGGATTCATTAAAGAAAATGTTTGAATTTTTTGTCCACTTTGACAGAGTATTATGTTTAGATCATTGGTAAACAAAACAAAAATACTATGCAATCCATTTTAATTCCACTTTGTAAACAAAATGTGCAGAAATCCAAGGGGGGTTAGACATTCTATAGGCACTTGTAAGCCAACATGAATGTGGATTTTTCAGTGTTGCCACATGTGCTGTGTCTCAGCATGTATTCACCTATGTTACTCAATTTGTTGCAATTTCCAGCCGTTTAAGGAAATTGTTACTAGGTCTAAGAAGTAGTACTTGTGACCTCTGCATAATGGAGCTATTGATGGTTTATATGGCAGTATCATGGCTACTTTGATCTGCTGCACCTTATTCCATTTGTTTTGTATTTGGTCATTTTAGTAGATAGGGGAGGATAAAATATAGATGAAAATATCTTGTTATATGTTACTTGCCTTCAATGTCCAGTTGTACTCGTCTGGTTCCCAAAAGTAACCCATTGGAATTGTAGATCTCCGCAAGGTATTGCCCAGAATCAGTCCTCTCCACATTGGTTAAACTTAAGGTCCCATTGTTAAAGAACGTTGATCTTTTTTCACTCGTTCCCCTAAAGGTCACCTTGTTTCTTTTCAGTGAGAATATCAGTGTGGGACCATCGATGAGGTTCTTTTTAAACAATTCACATCCACTCGCGTTGGTCATCAGCTGGAGATTCAGAGTTCCATTCAGAACCACGGAACACTGGGATGAGTTATGAGTAGCATTACAGGTGGTCACCATGTCTTTGGCTGAGGAGAGAGAGAGCCAGAAAGACAGACAGAGACAGAGAGAACTAATGATAATCACAATCTTGTCATTGGGATCTCAATGAAAGACATAATGCCCCCGAGATTGACGTCTCTCTTTAAATAATTTGTGGCGATAGTGGCACTCATCACCACACTCATCTAATGAATGATGCTGTATGTGCATTTGACTTAATAACCATTCACATCTTTACAAAACAATGTAGACAATAGAAACCATGTAGCTGATGCAGAATAAGAGGATGAGAAGCATCTTACCATGAGACACTCCTGTTAACATCACCAACACTAGTCCAAACACAGCCTCCATGTCTCTTCACACAACAATCCAGAGTCCAGTTATATTAAAAAATAAAATAGTTACAGTAACCGATCCTTAAAGCCAGAAATGTATTGCCTTTTGATTAACCTAGTTGTCAAACAAGTAGTGAGGTGGTTGATTCAGGAAACCAAGTGATGGTGTTGCCTCTCTCAGGAGGGGAGGTTCTTAACACGGATCACATCTCACTTCTACATCCCATGGTGTCTGGCTTCTGCCTCTGCATTGCTTGCTGTTTGGGGTTTTAGGCTGGGTTTCTGTATAGCACTTTGGCATCTGCTAATGTAAAAAGTGCTTTCTAAATAAATGTGATTGATTGATTGGCATGCAATGTCATACTGCTCTGAAAAATAGAGGCACTTACACAACTGAAAGGGGAAAACATCTTTTGCACACAGTCTATAGAAACAACTTGATCAGATGTTATGTTTTTATAGTACTATTGTGCGTCCTTTATTTTGCCTTGTTTATTTGAGCTCAGCATTGTAGGTGGCCTGTGTCAGTTACAAACCATTATGATCAGAATCAGCATCACCTTCATTCACCAAGTATATTTACACATGCTCAGAGTTGTACTTGGTGATATGGTGCTGCTAGCAATAGACAACAATCCGTTTTACTTGGTGATATGGTGCTGCTAGCGATAGACAACATAATCAGTTTTACTTGGTGATATGGTGCTGCTAGCGATAGACAACATACTGAGAGTTTTACTTGGTGATATGGTGCTGCTAGTGATAGACAACATAATCAGTTGTACTTGGTGATATGTTGCTGCTAGTGATAGACAACGTAATCAGTTGTACTTGGTGATATGGTGCTGCTAGTGATAGACAACATATCCAGTTTTACTTGGTGATATGGTGCTGCTAGTGATAGACAACATACTGAGAGTTTTAATTGGTGATATGGTGCTGCTAGTGATAGACAACATACTGAGAGTTGTACTTGGTGATATGGTGCTGCTAGTGAGAGACAACACACTGAAGGTTTTACTTGGTGATATGGTGCTGCTAGTGATAGAAACCATTTTGAGACACAATACAGACAGGAGTTTACAAAAAATGTGCATACATTCATATCAGTAGGGAAGCAAGGGTGCTGAGGGTGCTGAGGCTGCTGCACCCCCACCCCCAAAGTATTTCCCACGGCTATGCATACATGATATACAATTAGGTGTTATACAAATGTACAGTGGATAATACAGTTGATATGAAGTGGATTATACAGTTGATATAGAGTGGATTATACAGTTGATATAGAGTGGATTATACAGTTGATATAGAGTGGATTATACAGTTGATATGAAGTGGATTACACAGCTGATATACAGTGGATGTACAAATGTAGTATAGTAGAGATTTTTGTGTACCATTCAGAAATGTGATATGTTTATTTCTTTGACAGCTCGGACTGAAGGAGAAAATGTTTTTACCACAGAGAGTTTGTGTGGCCAACAATAACATTGATTTCAAGTAGGCCAACTGACCGGTAAGATTAGCTACTAAGCAAAACCAAGCCTTTTTAACTAGTTTACACATGTTCTGTATCACCATACAGACCATGCTGTTGATAGGTTAGAGTGGCTTCACTGTTGATCTACTGGAATGACTTGAAAGGGAAGTGAGAGAAGAGGTTACCTTATGGTGGCATAAAAACTTAGTTTCTCCTAACTGAGGGCACTGTCCCTCAGTAATCACATTGATGTGTCTGGTCCACAAAGTTCAGTATGATGAGATGAAGGCCCATTGGTCTGACCTCTTGAATCTACCACAGAAAGGTCATTTGAGGAAGACAGTGGACGTGTGATGTTCTTCACATTCATTCATATTTAATTTGGTCATTCTCAAGAGATTCTCCAACACTAAAAGAAAAGTATCCAATATCAGACATAATTCATGTTTTATAGGTTATCTTTATATATCAACAACTATCGTACAGTATAATGGACAATGGGATAAATCATCCATAGGTCTATAGGGTACTGAGTCCTCATTTTATCAGCAGAAAAATACATATAGCAAGACCTACTGTCACAGGTGCTGTGTGAGGTATGTGTAGTTGGACTGAACTCAGACTCTTAGCTCTGCATAAGACATATGTTTTTCCATTTGCAATATGATTTCATAGGAAGTCAAAAGTCACTTTTTTGGGGGCCAAATGCCATAAGAAATGACCAAATGCAATATGAAAGATTTGAAAGTGCCAAATCAGGATTTATGTCCATTTGCCATGTACCATCAAGAATTTGACATGCTCAAAAATACTGCAGAAATGCTAAATTGACTGGCCTGATGAACTCGGGATGGCTGGGCAGTGATAGTGGTTCCTCTCCATCACTCGTTGTGTTGATTTCATCATGTGCATTTGGTGATGTTTTTCACTGTTGAATCATATTGCAAATTTTTTAATTTTTTTAATTTATTTTACCTTTATTTTACTAGGCAAGTCAGTTAAATTCTTAAATTCTTATTTTCAATGACAGCCTAGGAACAGTGGGTTAACTGCCTGTTCAGGGGCAGAAAGACAGATTTTGTACTTTGTCAGCTCGGGGATTTGAACTTACAACCTTTTGGTTACTAGTCCAATGCTCTAACCACTAGGCTACCCTGCCACCCCAGTGCATTTGCAATATGTTTCAATGGGCATTTACCATCATGCTCAAAAATACTGCAGGAGTGCGAAATTGACTGGCCAGGCAGTGTTTCTGGTTCCCCTCCATCGCTCATTGGTGTTGATTTCAGAATGTCATTTTGGTGATGGTACCTCACTGTTTAAACATATTGCAAATGGACAAAAGTCCACCGTCCATCAGTCAATTAGATGTCATTCTGACACCAAACTGACACCACACCCACTTTTTCCAACACGTTTAGAAGCCAACTATCGCATATTTCAGAGCAGGCCCAAAATTCACAGAGCCTTCTGTTCAAACCATAATAAAAATGTAAAACACGTAGTTACGTTCTAGCTATGGGTCCAGTTCTGACATTATGTGTAGGCCTAGCTGAGGCGACCCCGAATCCCAAGTATCGGCTCAATAGGTCATTCGGTGCCCGAGCAAGACCTTAATTGGTGCTGAAAATCCACTTTTTTCCATGCCTTGCTACGGAGTCCTTGAATGAGCTATCGGACAGAAACGTTGGGGTCCGTCTCTATGAGCCGAGCCGGTTTCAATGCATCTAGTCCTGCGACTCTGGGACTTTTCTAAACATCGTCATTTTCGTAATGGTCAAAATGAATTGAAGTCATTGCAAATGTATGAGGCTGTTTCTCGGTCAGAGAACCTTCTAGAGCCACATAACTCAACACATACTACCAACCTGAGCTCTAGAACAGGTTTCTAAAGTTTCAGAACTCTAGGTCTGACGGTTCTTTAATTGTTCGAACAAAGGTAACAATTGCAGGCACTGTCTGTCTCTACGCACCACACTATGTCCCTATGACACCAATTTAAGGCAGAAAATTGCAGAAAATCACAGAAATCTCGCAGAGCTCCGAAGCACACTTTAAAAAGATTCATATGAACACGATGCAACTGGATCTGTAACTTTAAAAAACATCACCAATTTAACATTGTACGATTTCTCTTAAAAGACGATAGATAAATGGCTGGTTCTTTTTTTATTGACACCGTAGGTTCATTTACTTTGACGTGTAGCGGAAAAATTATTGCTCTATTTTAATTTTTGACCTTTAATCCCAGAAAAATGGCCATAACTCAACCGTTGAGGCCTAGACGCCATCTTGTTCAGGGTCAACTGCCCATTATGCCAAACCTATGCTCACCAAGTTTCGTCTTCGAAATCTTTTCCGTTTAGGAGATAAGGCCACGTCGTGATTGGTGATGTTTTGTACATTTGCAATATGATTCCATTCGCCCTCTTGTAGGATTTACCGGGAGAGCGGAAAAATGACCAAAATGTGAACATTTTATAAAACGGATACCGAATGTCCGAGAGAGAGAGTTTGATGACTTCCTGGAAGATCCGGCCCTGCTGCACGGCTCGACGCCGTCCACAAATTTTTGAAAAGTTGTCGGACGTCTAGTAAAGGACCGTACATTTACAATGTGGACTTTCTCACTGACCATATGGCGAATGTCAAAATGTTCCCTTAAGGTATGTAATCATTTTCTCAAACAAACACCCGGTGAAAGTGTAGAGAGCCACATCAAATTACAGAAATACTCATCATAAACATTGATGAAAGATACAAGTGTTTGACATACGATTAAAGATCAACTTCTCCTTAATGAAACCTCTGTGTCATATTTCAAAAAGGCTTTATGTCAAAAGCACACCATGCGATTATGTTAGGTCAATGCCTAGCCACAGAAAACCATACAGCCATTTTCCAACCAAGGAGAGGTGTCACAAAAGTCAGAAATGGCGTTAAAATGAATCACTTACCTTTGATGATCTTCATCTGGTGGCACTCCCAGGTCTCCATGGTAGACAATAAATGTTTGTTTTGTTTTGTTCGATAATGTCCCACTTTATGTCCAAAAACCTCAATGCGCACAATGTGCACTCACAACATCCAGACGAAAAGTTTTTAAAAGTACAATAAAAGTTCCGTAGAAACATTTCAAACGATGTTTAAAATCAATCCTCAGGTTGTTTGTGTCATAAATAATCTAATATTTCAACCGTACAAAAGCTTCGTCAATAGAAAAGGTAAACAACAAATGTTCGCTCCCGATCACGCGCTGGGCTCATGGCTGGAAATTTCATCTGTCCTCTTATAGAAAGTGCTGTATCTCTCTCATTTTTCTGAATAAAAGCCTGAAACGATGCCTAAAGACTGGCCACATGTAGAAGAAGCCATAGAGAATTGGGTCCTAAGTCTTTGTATGGTGGATCGGCTTTCAATGGAAAAACAGCCTTTCAAAATAATAGTACTTCCTGGATGGATTTTCCTCAGGTTTTCACCTGCCATATCAAGTTCTGTTTTACTCACAGACATTATTTTAACAGTTTTGGAAACTTTAGAGTGTTGTCTATCCACATACAGTGGGGCAAAAAAAAGTATTCAGTCAGCCACCAATAATGTATTTGCAAATTATGGTGGAAAATAAGTATTTGGTCACCTACTGTCACACCCTGACCATAGTTTACTTTGTATGTTTCTATGTTTTGGTTGGTCAGGGTGTGAGCTAAGTGGGCATTCTATGTTACATGTCTAGTTTGTCTATTTCTATGTCTGGCCTGATATGGTTCTCAATCAGAGGCAGGTGTTAGTCATTGTCTCTGATTGGGAACCATATTTAGGTAGCCTGGGTTTTACTGTGTGTTTGTGGGTGATTGTTCCTGTCTCTGTGTTTGCACCAGATAGGACTGTTTTCGTTACGTTCTTTGTTTTGTAGTGTTTGTATTGATTCGTGTTTTTAAGTTTGTTTATTAAACATGGATCGCAATCTACACGCCGCATTTTGGTCCGACTCTCCTTCACCACAAGAGAGCCATTACACCTACAAACAAGCAAGATTTCTGGCTCTCACAGACCTGTAACTTCTTCTTTAAGAGGCTCCTCTGTCCTTCACTCGTTAACTGTATTAATGGCACCTGTTTGAACTTGTTATCAGTATAAAAGACACCTGTCCACAACCTTAAACAGTCACACTCCAAACTCCACTATGGCCAAGACCAAAGAGCTGTCAAAGGACACCAGAAACAAAATTGTAGACCTGCACCAGGCTGGGAAGACTGAATCTGCAATAGGTAAGCAGCTTGGTTTGAAGAAATCAACTGTGGGAGCAATTATTAGGAAATGGAAGACATACAAGACCACTGATAATCTCCCTCGATCTGGGGCTCCACGCAAGATCTCACCCCATGGGGTCAAAATGATCACAAGAACGGTGAGCAAAAATCCCAGAACCACACAGGGGGACCTAGTGAATGACCTGCAGAGAGCTGGGACCAAAGTAACAAAGCCTACCATCAGTAACACACTACGCCGCCAGGGACTCAAATCCTGCAGTGCCAGACTTGTCCCCCTGCTTAAGCCAGTACATGTCCAGTCCCGTCTGAAGTTTGCTAGAGAGCATTTGGATGATCCAGAAGAAGATTGGGAGAATGTCATATGGTCATATGAAACCAAAATATAACTTTTTTGTAAAATCTCAACTCGTCGTGTTTGGAGGACAAAGAATGCTGAGTTGCATCCAAAGAACACCATACCTACTGTGAAGCATGGGGGTGGAAACATCATGCTTTGGGGCTGTTTTTCTGCAAAGGGACCAGGACGACTGATCCGTGTAAAGGAAAGAATGAATGGGGCCATGTATCGTGAGATTTTGAGTGAAGACCTCCTTCCATCAGCAAGGGCATTGAAGATGAAACGTGGCTGGGTCTTTCAGCATGACAATGATCCCAAAACACACCGCCGGGAAAGGAAGGAGTGGCTTCGTAAGAAGCATTTCAAGGTCCTGGAGTGGCCTAGCCAGTCTCCAGATCTCAACCCCATAGAAAATCTTTGGAGGGAGTTGAAAGTCTGTGTTGCCCAGCAACAGCCCCAAAACATCACTGCTCTAGAGGAGGTCTCCATGGAGGAATGGGCCAAAATACCAGCAACAGTGTGTGAAAACCTTGTGAACACTTACAGAAAACGTTTGACCTCTGTCATTGCCAACAAAGGGTATATAACAATGTATTGAGAAACTTTTGTTATTGACCAAATACTTATTTTCCACCATAATTTGCAAATAAATTCATTAAAAATCCTACAATGTGTTTTTCTGGATTTTTTTATTCTCATTTTGTCTGTCGTAGTTGAAGTGTACCTATGATGAAAATTACAGGCCTCTCTCATCTTTTTCAGTGGGAGAACTTGCACAATTGGTGGTTGACTAAATACTTTTTTGCCCCACTGTATACTAATTATATGCATATCCTAGCTTCTTGGCCTGAGTAGCAGGCAGTTTATTTTGGGCACGCTTTTCATCCAAAATTATTTTCCGAACGCACCAGACGACCAGTTCTTATAGCCTTTAGCCGTACCCCTATCCTACTCCTCCTCTGTTCCTCTGGTGATGTAGAGGTTAATCCAGGCCCTGCAGTGCCAAGCTCCACTCCCATTCCCCAGGTGCTCTCATTTGTTGACTTCTGTAACCGTAAAACCCTTAGTATCATGCATGTTAACATTAGAAGCCTAAGTTTGTTTTATTCACTGCTTTAGCACACTCTGCCAACCCAGATGTCCTAGCCGTGTCTGAATCCTGGCTTAGGAGGCCACCACAAACCCTGAAATTTCCATCCATATAACATTTTCCGACAAGATAGAACTGCCAAAGGGGATGGAGCAGAGATGACAGAACTCTTCAGGCTATCTAGAAACAAGTCTCTCACCATTGCCGCTTGCTATAGACCACCTTCTGCCCCCAGTTGTGCCCTGGACACCATATTTGAATTGATTGCCCCCCATCTATCATCAGAGCTTGTACTGTTAGGTGACCTAAACTGGGACATGCTTATCACCCCGGCCATCCTACAATCTAAGCTAGATGCCCTCAATCTCACACAATTTATCAATGAACCTACCAGGTACAACCACAAATCCGTAAACACAGGCACCCTCATAGATATCATCCTAACCAACCTGCCCTCCAAACACACCTCTGCTGTCTTCAACCAGGATCTCAGCGATCACTGCCTCATTGCCTGCATCCGTAATGGGTCTGTGGTCAAGCGACCACCCCTCATCACTGTCAAACGCTCCCTAAAACACTTCAGCGAGCAGGCCTTTCTAATCGACCTGGCCCGGGTATCCTGGAAGGATATTGACCTCATTCCGTCAGTAGAGGATGCCTGGTTGTTCTTAAAAAGTACTTTCCTCACCATCTTAAATGAGCATGCCCCATTCAAAAAAAATTGAACTAGGAACAGATATAGCCATTGGTTAACTCCAGACCTGACTGCCCTTTACCAGCACAAAAACATCCTGTGGCGTATCGCATTAGCATCAAACAGCCTCCATGATATGCAACTTTTCAGGGAAGTTAGGAATCAATATACACAGTTAGGAAAGCAAAGGCTAGCTTTTTCAAGCAGAAATTCACATCCTTTAGCTCTAACTCCAAAAAGTTTTGGGACACTGTAAAGTCCATGGAGAACAAGAGCACCTCCTCCCAGCTGCCCACTGCACTGAGGCTAGGTAACACGGTCACCACTGATAAATCCTTGATAATCGAACATTTCAATAAGCATTTCCCAACGGCTGGCCATGCCTTCCTCCTGGTTACTCCAACGGCGGCCAACAGCTCCCGTCCCCCCTCCCGCAGATACTCGCCCAAGCCTCCCCAGCTTCTCCTTCACCCAAATCCAGACAGCAGATGTTCTGAAAGAGCTGCAAAACCTGGACCTGTACAAATCAGCTGGGCTAGACAATCTGGACCCTGTCTTTATAAAACTATCCACTGCCATTGTTGCAACCCCTATTGCCAGCCTGTTCAACCTCTCTTTCGTATCATCCGAGATCCCTAAAGATTGGAAAGCTGCCGCGGTCATCCCCCTCTTCAAAGGGGGTGACACCCTAGACCCAAACTGTTACAGACCTATATCCATCCTGCCCTGCCTATCTAAAGTCTTCAAAAGCCAAGTTAATAAACAGATCACCAACCATTTCGAATCCCACCGAACCTTCTCTGCTGTGCAATCCGGTATACGAGCCGGTCACGGGTGCAGCTTAGCCACGCTCAAGGTACTAATCAAATGTCAAATCAAATGTATTTATATTAGCTGATATCTCAAAGTGCTTTACAGAAACCCAGCCTAATACCCCAAACAGAAAGCAATGCAGGTGTAGAAGCACGGTGGCTAGGAAAAACTCCCTAGAAAGGCCAAAACCTAGGAAGAAACCTAGAGAGGAACCAGGCTATGAGGGGGGCCAGTCCTCTTATGGCTGTGCCGGGTGGAGATTATAACAGAACATGGCCAAGATATTCAAATGTTCATAAATGACCAGCATGGTCAAATAATAATAATCACAGGCAGAACAGTTGAAACTGGAGCAGCAGCACGGCCAGGTGGACTGGGGACAGCAAGGAGTCATCATGCCAGGTAGTCCTGAGGCATGGTCCTAGGGCTCAGGTCCTCAGAGAGAGAGAAAGAAAGAGAGAAAGAGAGAATTAGAGAGAGCATACTTAAATTCACACAGGACACCAGATAAGACAGGAAGGGCATGAAAGGCATAACGAATCCAGTTGTTTGTGTCATCCATTTCGGGAAAGTACCTGGATAATTGCGCACCCAGCTCACTCTAGGAGACAGAACCTGTCTCCTTCCTGAGTGGTATGACGGCTGTGTGGTCCCATGGGGTTTATACTTGCGTACTATTGTTTGTACAGATGAACGTGGTACCTTCAGGTATTTGGAAATTGCTCCCAAGGATGAACCAGACTTGTGGAGGTCTACATTTTTTTCTGAAGTCTTGGCTGATTTATTTTGATTTTCCCATGATGTCAAGCAAAGAGGCACTGAGTTTGAAGGTAGGCCTTGAAATACATCCACAGGTACACCTCCAATTGACTCAAATTATGTCAATTAGTCTATCAGAAGCTTCTAAAGCCATGACATAATTTTCTGGAATTTTCCAAGATGTTTAAAGGCACAGTCAACTTAGTGTATGTAACCTTCTGATCCACTGGAATTGTGATACTGTGAATTATAAGTGAAATAATCGATCAGTAAACAATTGTTGGAAAAATTACTTGTGTCATGCACAAAGTAGATGTCCTAACCGACTTGCCAAAACTAGAAATTTGTGGAGTGGTTGAAAAACAAGTTTTAATGACTCCAACCTAAGTCCATGTAAACTTCTGACTTCAACTGTAGCTATAACGTGCTACACAATTTCCTGACTTTCACAGACGGACCACTTAGAAGTTAAATAATGGGGACATTTGTTATTTTACCCACTGATAGAACAGAGGCTTTCACCAAATTGACAGGAGTTTCATGCTTTTTATTTCTGGGGGTGGATTCCTTAAAGAAATGTTTTTAATTCTTTCACTTTGACATTACGTTTTTGTTTAGATCATTGACAAAACATTTCAATCAAATCCATTTTAATCTCACTTTGTAATAAAATGTGCAGAAATCCAAGGGGGTGTAACCTTCTCTAGACACTTGTAAGCCTAAATTAACATGTATTTTTCAGTGTTGCCACATGTGCTGTGTCTCAACATATTGTATTCACCTATATTCCACCAATTGTTTCCATCCGACAGTTTTTCCAGCCGTTTAAGGAAATGGTTACTAGGTCTAAGGAAGAAGTACGTATGATCTCTACACAATGTTGATGGTTTATCTGGCAGTATTATGGCATTACAGGTGGTTACCATGTCTGTGGCTGAGGAGAGAGAGAGAGAGCTCCATACATAGCTACAGTAGAAATGACAACATGATATACAGAAACTGTAGGAACGAAAAACATGTCCAAAAGTAGTATTAGTAAGGAAAAAACAATGAAGGCAATGTGGGCACCAGCCAGAAAATGTGCAAAGGGGGGAAAAGATCATGCAAGTTCTGAAGTTCTGTTCTGACTGGAGATGCACCATTGTCTGCATTCTTGATCTGGAGAAACACTGGGGAAGTGCTTAGGCTCAGAGAAGTTTGTCAGGCTCAGTAGTGACATTTGGGACATTTGGGATTCAAGCGTGAAAAGGTTAAAAAACCTCTTAGGGATCCCTTCACCCCCATTGCCGCCACTGTAAACTTGGTCCAAACATTTCAAACAACTTTCCTAATCCAACTTTAGGTATTTTAAAACGTAAATAATCTATCAAATTTAAGACGGAATATACTGTGTTCAATAGCGGATAGCGCACCAAACATTACAGTCCACTTGGCTCGACACTCAGAAAGGAAAGGGCAACTTCTTCATTAATCAAAAGAAAAACATCAACCAATTTCTAAAGACTGTTGACATCTAGTGGGAGCCATAGGAACTGCAAGCATTTTTCTATTAAAAAGGATTACCATAGAAACTAATGAAAAACAGATTGACCTAAAAAAAATGTCCCTGGATGGATTGTGCTCGGGGTTTCGCCTGCCGAATCAGTTCTGTTATACTCACAGACATTATTCAAAGAGTTTTAGAAACTTCGGAGTGTTTTCTATCCAAATCTACTAATAATATGCATATCCTAGCTTCTGGGCCTGAGTAGCAGGCAGTTTACTTTGGGCACGCTTTTTGAAAATACTGCCCCCTATCCCTAAGAAGTTTAACATTCAGGGCCAGACTGAATACAAGGATGCATACTAAGAGCATGCACTGAACAGCTCGCAAGTGTCTTCACTGACATTTTCAACCTCTCCCTGACCCAGTCTTTAATACCTACATGATTGAATCAGACCACCATAGTCCCTGTGTCCAAGAACGCCAAGGTAACCTGTCTAAATGATTATCACCCTGTAACACTGGTCATGGTTCACATCAACACCATTATCCCAGACACCCTGGATGCACTCCAAGTCACATACCACCACAACAGATCCACAGATGATGCAATCTCTATTGCACTCCACACTGCCCTTTCCCACTTGGACAAAAGGAACACCTAAGTGAGAATGTTACTCATTGACTACAGCTCAGCATTCAACACCATAGTGCCCTCCAAGCTCATCACTAAACTAAGGACCCTTGCACTGAACACCTCCCTCTGCAACTGGATCCTGGACTTCCTGACGGGCCTTCCCAGGTGGTGAGGATAGGCAACAACACATACTCCACGCTGACCCTCAACACAAGGGCCGTGCGTGGGAGCCCACAACTCCAACACCATCATTAAGTTTGTGGTACGGTGGCCTGATCACCGACAACGATGAGACGACCTATAGGTAAGAGATGTGGTAGTGTGGTGCCCGTGCAACGCATGGGGATGTGTGGAACATACTCCTCAGCATTAAGTTTCCTGCTTGCGTAGGCTCATTAGCTAGCTTTTGTGGTGGCACGATCGGCTAATACACTTGAGGGAGGACAGTCAAGTGTGTTGGTGAGGAAAAGGTCCTGAGGTCGTGCCAGGTATGGGCCGATTTGGGAGGAAGTGGTACTCGCTACTTTACTTTCTATTATTTATATATTTTGTTTCTCTCTGCATTGTTGGGAAGGGTCCGTAAGCATTTCACCGTTAGTCTACACCTGTTGTTTACGAAGCATGTGACGAATACAATTTGATTTTATTTGTGAGGGAGACTTTCATTTTAAGAAAGGGTTACAGGTTCATGCTGTTTATTTTTCATGAGTAAAAGTATTCAAATGCAATTTGTTTCTGTATACTTTAAAAATATATTTAATGCCATTGCTAAATCATATTTTTATTTTATTTTTGAAAGCCAATATCTGTTACGGTTTTCTTGCGGTGAAGGAGAGGAGGACCAAAATGCAGCATGGTTATTTAGATTAATGTTTAACGAATAAGAACACGAACAATACAAAAACGGAAACCTAAACAACCTAATCTGGTGCAAACTAACACAGAGACAGGAACAATCACCCACGAAGCACTCAAACAATATGGCTGCCTAAATATGGTTCCCAATCAGAGACAACGATAAACACCTGCCTCTGATTGAGAACCACTTCAGGCAACCATAGACTTTTCTAGAAAACCCCACTATACCACAATCCCAATACCTACAACAAAAAAAACAAGACTAAACACACCACATAATAAACCCATGTCACACCCTGGCCTGACCAAAATAATAAAGAAAACACAAAATACTAAGACCAGGGTGTGAAAATATCATATAAATATGTATTAGAAGTAAATGAATTAATACAATGAAAGAGCAAAGGGCTTTGTGCTTTCTTGAAAAGGTTATCTCGTGGAAACTCTTATGCAGGAGCACTCAAAGTCAATCTTAAATCATGATTCAATCAGACCACCATAGTCCCTGTGTCACAAAAGCTAGCTAATATTGTCAGCATGCTAGAGAGGTTCCAACTTAATGCACCATAGTGAATGTCTGTCAGGAGCTATGCTGGGATAGCCCCAGCAGTTGTCTTATATACGGCTATATCTCTCTAAGCTGAGACCTTGAAACCGAGATATATTTCGTTCTCAAAACAAGGTCTGGGCATACTGCCAAATTGCAGATACTGATAAGTGAGGATTCATTCAATCAGTC